>NC_061896.1:1256574-1567592 GCF_905147765.1 Vanessa atalanta
CACTTTTCTGACAGTCACTTACATAGATTATTAAAAACTTGCCCAGGGAACAATGAGATATAATGCGAAAATCAGTGGTACTTCTTTTATTTAACCCTTCTATCTTCGGATAAAACCATCGTGCTTTATTCAACAGGCCATCTTCGCCCGATAGGATTTACGCCTTGGCTAAAATAGTTTATCCTGGTTATTGGGGAGGTGTTGATAGAAATTTAGATATTTTCTACGCCACGTAAAATCTATCGAGCCACTGAATAGACGCCAAAAGCACCTGCCGTGTTCATTTAAAAAATATTCCTACCTCAATATTTTATTCAGAATCGAGGGTGCGTCGGCTTACACGTTCAAATAGATTGGCTTTACTTGGATATTTTTGTCTTTTTTTTTTGGATTTCGGAGTTGGAAATTTGTAAAGTTATTACACACGTGCATTATATTTTCACGAAAATTGAAAAGCGAAATACATCTTTGGGAAATTGTTGAAACTGGATCGAATCTGGTAACAAATAGCCTTCAGATTTTGTTTCATTTATGTCGAAGGATTGACATACATCACCAGGTTTTGTGTACAATGGTTCCATCTCTTCAGTAGCGTCAAATACGTTATTACTATTTACCTTAATAAACTTAAAACTCGATGACCTTGTTAAAGGGTATTTAATTTTACTATCACAGATCAAAAGGTTGTGTGGCAAAAAAGTCGTTTACTAAGCCATATTTTGAGGTTTGTGCTTGTAGTATTCCTCGTTAGTCCAATGCAGGTTGACGGCTTGCATGTAGCAGATATTGATGCGACACCTGGTTGGTCGCCACACGTTTCCTTAAACACCGAGAACGACATTCATTATATTATACAAAACAAATAAATAGGCACATAAAAATTCAACGGTGCTCGTCCGAATTCGAATCTGCCCACGCTTAAGATCCACGTGTTCTAAAAACAGGACAATCTCGACTTTTTTTTTCGTAATCCATTACAAATCGTCTCAGGCAATAAAAGTAATTGAATAATATAACAAAGAGGCGTAATATGTTATTAATAATATTTATTACTGGTGATATCTTCGTCGTAATGTCGGACATTTATCAAAGGGGGAAAGGGGGTTGTCACTACCTGACGTATTACTCGAACGGTGTTTTCCTTTGTAAGTCTGAGATTTATGTAAGAGAAAGATAGGATGAGGAATTAGGGACGGTTAGTTTAGTGTTGGAGTAGTTAGAGGAGTCTGTGGTAACGGGTACATTTCCCGCTGATAACATTTTGTTTAGATCATGATATTCCATGACGAAAGTTTATTCGTTCGTCTTGTAATGCTGAAACTTCAATACGAAGTTGTTATTATGAATTAATATTAAGAAATTTTTATTTTGTTGATTTTAATGGATTGTTAATTAATTTCAAAATTGTGTTAATAAAGTGAAATAGTTTAGGTAAATACGTCCCTCGGGTATGAGTTTAGACTGCAGGGTCGAAATTCTTGGTAATCAGTCTTAATCCTGACGCCACTTCTTACAATTGGGGACTTGAATTTGAACCCCTTATAGAAAAGGAGGTTATCAATTCGGTTGTATTTTTTTACGTTACTTACCTGAGAACTCCATTATTTATAAACCAATTTGATTTTTTTTTGCCATTATTAATACAAAATAATATTAAAATATGTAATGAAAAATTTTAAGATATAAAAGTTCTAATTAAATTTTCCGACTCGGAATTGTGAATAGGAATACATTAATTAGTAAATAATTAATATATTCTGGATCGTGGTGATTTCAGAACGTAAAATATTTCTTCAGATAAAATGTTAAACTTTAGAAAGTCTATGTAAAGATGATTTTTTCGTCACATAGCAACGTCGAAATATATTCTAGACACAGAGAAGCCTAGCTCCAGCAAATGCGCTAGATTTTTCAGGAAGTCTGGAATCGAAATGTTTGTACATTCACGTGACAAAGCTTTTTCAAAAAAAAAAAAAATTGACTCCTATTCTAATTATTAAAAGATTTTAAAAATCGAACGATTGAAAATAATTTGTCGTGATAATTTATTTTCAATCCGATAATCATTCAATTACTCCTTAAGAGGACGGCTAAATTGAATTTCGAATCAGAAATTGGCAGTTGACGTGTTCGATTGTATTCGTAGATCACTAAGCTATAATACGCACATGCCATCAAAATTCTACCCATATATTCCAACGCCAACCAGCAATACTTATTGTATTGTTCCTATTTAAAAAAGTGAAGACGTATCATCTTAGTTCCTGTGATCGGTGGCGTATTGGTGACATTTCTTAAAGTACCAATGTTCATGGGCAGTTACCACTTACCGTCAGGTAACCTATTTTCCAGTCCACGTACTTAAATGATGTCAAGACAACATGAAATAAAATAACGAAATATTAGATTAATATTTATAAAATCCGCTGCAGGTAGGCTTTCTGAATCGCGCTAACGTTGTGTTCATTGAAGACTATATATAGACTCGATGTAAAATGTTTTATATTAACATATTAACAATTGCAGGGGAATGTTTGAATTACAATTAATGATATAAATTTTCATCTATGTGTATGTGTTTAATATTAGTGAGTTAGTATTATTTTTATATGTATGTAAGTGTATGTGTGAGTCTTCATATCTATAAAAGTCAGCGATCGATTTACGCCCGTTAGGCCCCGGGGCTAACTAAATTGGTATGCTTTTTTTAGTAGTCACATCCTCTGGGAACTCGAATTTATAACTTCAAAAGTCTGTCTCCGCAATTCTCAAAAATAAACGACGTAATTTAATTCATAGATCTCATCCTACTGATTTTTGTATTTAACTAGGCTATCTCCCAAACACCTAGGGCAGTAAATGTGTCAAATCCACCAGTGATAAAAGTATACAGGTGGGAAACTGAAAAGGGTCGCGAAACTTCGCCTTTATTCAAAAGATTTTTCGGTTTTTCAAAACCTATTACTTTGTTTTGATTTCATTTAATTGTAAACTGATGAAACCTTTTTTAAACGACATTTGACATAATGTCAAACACATTAGTTCTCTATAACCAGCCAGTATTTTTTGCCGCTCTCTAGAATGATTTTTTTATTAATAAATTAAAATCAAGATTCCTCTTTATTTTTCTGCACATCTACGACTGGAGCCCTTCAAAATGAGACCACAACCGATTTTTTATGTGCTAGCTGCACATAAATCTTCCCATAATCACTGGAAAAAGACGGCTTACTCTATCTATGCATATAATAAAATTGGAGTGTCTGTTTGTAATATTAAAATAACCAATTTTTACTAAATGCATATGTATCTATACACGGTAAATATACCAAAACAACATTTTTTCCAATTTTTGTCTGTCTGTCTGTTTGTTCCGGCTAATCTCTGGAACGGCTGAACCGATTTCGACGGGACTTTCGCTGGCTGATAGCGGATGTAATAAGAAGTAACTTAGGCTACTTTTATTTTAGAATTATATATAGAATAAAAATAAAATCACGCTACAATATCCAAATAACTTAAATTCAAACAACGCGCACGAAGTCGTGGGCACAGCTAGTTTATATATAAGATGGTTTTCTATATATATAAATCTGTTCACAGTAAAATGGAGCGTGATTGTCATTTTGAATGTGTTCTGTAAACTGAGCGACCAAATATATTTGTTGTAAATATTGTCTTGAAGATTTGGGATCGAAACGTCTGGATCGTTTTTCAGTGTACCTATTATATTGTTCTTTGTGTTTCTTCCACTTAAAAGAAGGGATTTGAAGAACTGCATAAACGTGTAAAGATTTAAATAGCCCTTGAACCTGTTGTCGGCGTTGGGTTTTGGAAGCCAACTTAGAAAATGAAAAGTATACCTATTTAAGACACAATTGCTGTCATTGCTTCTCAAATTTCTTTATAGTTTTTTTATTTTTTATTTTTATTTAGTATTGTGTACTTTGTCTATTTTTTTTTACTGATTTGTATACTCTTTTCCATTTGTGCCGTATCCTAAATAAAATTTTCCCTCTGTCTTTGCTTCTGTTAAATATTCTCAATTTTGATGTATATTATTATTTACGACTTTGTGCAAGCCCGTTTGGGTAGGTACCACCCACTCATCAGATATTCTACCGCCAAATAACAGTATTCAGTATTGTTGTGTTCCGGTTTGAAGGGTGAGTGAGCCTGTGTAACTGCAAGATGTAAGGAATGGTTAATATTTCTTACAGCGCCATTGTCTATGGGCCGTGGTGACCACTTACCATCAAGTAAGAAATAAAAAGAAAAAAAACTTACATAAACGAAATGTGTTCAGATATTAAAATTTTTTTCTAAGTTAAGATTTTACTTAACGACATTTGCATTATAATCTTCTAAACTATAATACTGTTGGAATAAGTCCCTTTTTCTCACACTGTCCCAATGCGAGTTGGATACACATGTGACAGAATTTTATACGACACATTCACATTCATATGAAGCACGTGAAAGGTCAATGACATTAACCTTTTTTTAAACTGTAATAATGGTAAAGTTGCGAATTATACTGTCAAGTTAGATGAACTGTCAAAAATTGGTGATGGTGATCAACACAACGGTTATTCATCCTAATCGAAATTACATTGGTTTTTTAATGTATAGCCTTAATTTTTTTTTATTTTTATTGTTTAAATCATTGGCCTAGTTTTTATAAGCCAAATGACTTATTATCATTAGAGCGTCAATAGCCCATCGGTTGAGGAGCATCTAGCGATGTGAATTAACGCTACGTTAGCACGTAGCATGATATTTAAATTTTTTTAACTAAATTTTAAATAGGTAGGCGGACAGTATACCACTACTGTGCCAAATGGTCACCAACCGTAAGAAATATTAAGCATTCGTTAGATCATCAATGCGCTAAAAAAAAGAAGCATTCGGGTTGTAAGCTTACTTTTATAAAATAAAAAAATATCTTGTGTCTGTTGTCAATGACATCTCTAAAGCAACCTTTCTAAATGTGAAAGTCATTTAGCATTTATTAAATAAAGTCAAATTTGTCTCCAATACAATTTACACGTATAATAGTGTACTGTTACAAACAAAACGACTAATTATAAACAATTTCGCCACTTAAACGCCTTGAAATGCCTAAAAAAAACAGCCCATTATACAAAATACAATAGAGGTAGCGGCGCGAAAGGGAAAAAAATGGAAAAACACTTTTATCCGTGACGATACCTGAAATTTCGCTGCCAGTCGAGGCGTTACTTTTAATCTCGGATATTGCCATGACAATATGAACGTGGATCCACCGTCTCTTTCACACTTACAGCTTTACGTATATGTGTCTCACTCGTAATGTTAGATAAAGTTATGTAACTTGACAGTTCCACATGCCTATTGAATGTTAGATTATATATTGTTAACGCGATCAGTTTATGATGATTGTCTTTTGAATCTTGTTAGAAATATTGGGGTAAATGGAAACAGAGGCTTTTATATTTGTTCATGAAACTAGGCCTTTAGAATTGGATTTAAAAAATACACGTAGTTCTTTTTTCGATCATTGCCCTAACTTTATAGTGGAATTATTTTTTTAATCCAATAAAATCAGATAATGTATTTTATTATGAAAAAAATACTGAATATCAGTTCCGTAATTTCTATTATCATAGACATATTTTAATATTATAAATGCAAATATGAGTATATTTGTTAAGATTTGACGTCCTAACTACACAATTACATACGAGTACCTAAAATCGTAACACGTGATGACTACGTTCGTGTAGATGAAGACACAGATGAAACTAGTATTAAGATAAATTGACTGATTTTTATTTCAACAAACTCTGGATTTGATTTTAGTATTTCCGACTGACATGTCGAAATTCCCCTGAGGAAATAAAAGGTAAGATTTTTCGATAAGAAAATTGTATTTCAATTTGTAAGTTTTCTTGGCTTTGCGTATACCTGTATGGGTAGATTCTCCCCACTTATCTGATATTCTACCGCCGAACAGTAATACTTAGTATTGTTGTGTTCCGGTTGGAAGAGTTATTGAGCCAGTGTCACTAAAGGTACAAGTGATATGACATCTTACTTCCCAAGGTTAATGGCGCTTTGTCGTTGGCGTTGGCGTTGGCGTTATTCATATTTCTTACAGCACCAATGTCTATGGGCATTGGGCAATGACGCACGTACCATCAGGTAGTCCATTTGCCCGTCCGTCTACCTATATCATAAATAAAAAACATCAATGCAACACTAGGATATTTTACCGTATTTCAGATGACGCTGTGAAATTTCTTGAAAAACGAGTGTCATGTAAAAAAATAGTACCAATTTTATTATTTTCAATAGTTCATTCAATAGCGTTTGTCTCTCATTCAAATCGTGATGGCTCAGTACACAAAATAGATAACATATTACCATCGAAGCACGTGCGCTGTTTTCAGAGTTCATGTACTTATTTTATATTTTCATCAAGAAAAACGTTACAAAAGTTCGCTTAAATATTAAAATAAAATTAAAAACGAACATTTCTTTATAAAAAATCATCTATAATAATCTGTACCAATATTAAGATTATAAAGAAGTGATCTGTTTGTTTGTATATACCTGCTTTACCCCCTAGGTAACATTCGGAACACATAATCCAATACTCTAAAGAATTAAACTAGTATCAAATTACTTAATTCCTGAGTGATATAGGGTACAGTGTCCACTACTTATAAATGAAAAAAACAACCCCTAGGTCCAAAGTATTATATTTATTTATGGAATACTTGAATTTGAATAATCATTTTCTTTTTAAAATAATATGTTTTCAATACGAACGATGTGACTGTGACGTCTATTCTTAATAAGAATCACAGCCGAGTCACTCTCCAACGTCTGTTTAAATACGCCATTTTGTTCAAACGCTGAGTTTGCATACAAAATATTTTATTTTTTAAAGAAATGCATTTTAGAGGCGACGTCTTGAATTTTTCATAATATAAATATTTTAGTTTACGCCTCGGATATGTTGCCTTTTATTTATTTGGCGCTGAATTTGTTTTTGAAATATTCGAATACTTTCAGGTTAATAATAACTTTGCCTTAATAATAATAGTTTCTTTGCATGAAATGTATGTTTTTTAATATGCTATTTACGTAGATTTCGATCTTTGTAGGGAAGCAAATATATTTACTGATAAAAATATTCATTTTATAGCAATTGTCTGTCTGTCTATCTGTTGCTCTTTAACGGCTAAACCGAATTTGATTAAATTTGGTTTGAAGTAAGCTTAAAGCCCAAGGAAGGATATAGGCTAGTGAAGACGTCAGTGAAGCCGCGGGCGGCAACCGGTGGTTCATGTTTACGTTAATAAAATAGTTTTTTTTTGCTAATAAATGGCATTAATAGTTCATTAGATCGCGCTATAATTAATATAAATACGGACCTGGTCCTTTAAGAAATGGGATAATACGTATGTCTCGTCCAAAGTAATTGTTACAGTTTAATTTAAAATTAGATTTTTAAAGAAATGCCTACTCATATTCCCAAAACGGCCGTAATGTACGTTTTAATCATCACCGCTCGCATATAATGTAGGAGTCATGCTATGTACAGATGATATTTGAACATACAACTGTTACCATAAAATATTTCTAGGCATAATGATGACGTTAAAAAAAAAATAAAAAAAAATATATATATTTTTTTTAATTAATAAAAACATAAAACACTTGTCTCGTCGATAGTACTTCAGCTAGACGAAATAAAATCGATAACAATTAGTGAAATCCGAGCATTGCATGTCAGCGACTATTTAGTTGGCATCGAGTTTGAATCGAATGGATTGTTATACGTTTGTAACGGAGTCTTGTTTTTTTATTACGATCTCGTGCTTCGCCACACATACAATAGAATAATATATAACTATACAGTCTGTACAGTGTCTAGCTTAGGAGTGCTAGTAAAAATATCTGACGGTATTTGTGTTAGTATTTAATCCTCATGTCTTCAAGTCGAGGGTTAAGTTCTGCGCATGATCTGACTTCGAGAGTTAGGAGAGGGTGCAGCTGAGATTGTACAATTTTATCTGGTATCTTTGTGCAAACCCGTCTGGGTACCACACGTTCTACCGCCGAACAGCAGTACTCATTATTGCTGTGATCTTTTGAAGTTTTTTGGAGTTTGAAGGGTGAATGAGCCAGTGTTACTTCAGACACAAGGGACATAACATCTTAGTTCCCAAGGTTGATTGTGCATGGCAATGCAAAGGATGGTTAAAATTTCTTTTACTTACCAACAAGTGGCCTATACCATAAAGCTTTTAAAGATTGAATATTCTGATTAACGTGTCCGTTCCTCATAGGTATCTGTAACAGTACAGTCCCGAACAAATATAAAGTAATTAAAACTTCTTAACTTTTTTTTAAGCGGCCAAAGAAATTCAGTGGAATGTTTATAAAAATAATTATAGCTTACAATATATTTAACATACAAGCTCCAAATAGGGGTGAGGAGGGGGTGGGGGGTCTTGTGTTATTCGAACCTGTAATATTGGATTAAAAGAAACATTTATTCAGTCTTTGATAAAAATTATGATTTATTATTACTATAGATTATTTTTACAAAGCGATTATATGTAATCCACAATCGAGTAATTAAAAACAAAACAAAAACTTGATTCGTTTTGTTTTCACGGCGCATCGCCGCGAATTGATTAATTTTTCATTAAATTAATTCTCTGGGGCGAGGCTGGCTGAATCGTGTGTTACCAATCTTGAAATCTTATCTGAATTATATATTTGACTACCTACGCGTCCCGGCTTCTCACGGGCCTACATAAATCGTTTATATCCTAATATATTTATTATAACTCGCGGTTTACGTGGTTTACGCCATTAAAGCACTTGGTTAAACTCGGCATGAATTTTTCGACATATTTAACAATAAGTCACATTTTAGCCAAGTTAGTTTTTGAGCTTATCGCGTTAAGACAGACAGACGGCCTCGGTTGTATTTAGTGATTATATTTAGCATCTTACCTTCACAATTGATATATATATTTCCGTAATAGCTCAGTGGTTCGAGCAGGTGGATCTTAAACGAGGGTTCAAACCTTGTGAAGTACCGAATTTTTATGTGTGTAGCAAATTAATTAGATGGATTTGAACTCGCGGTCTTTGAATATGAACGCATTCTATCTATTGGACTATCACCTCCATCTTGTGTTTATATATATATTATATTATAAACAGATGATTGTTTGTTTGTATGTTGAGGTTAATCTCCGGCACTAATGTTACAATTTTAAAATTCGTTGGTATATATATATATAAATGATGTGTGTTTATAATTCATCTCGTGCTCGGCGATGATGGAAAACATCGTGAGGAAACCAATTTCAACAAAATTCTGCCACATGTGTATTCCACCAACCCGCATTGGAGCAGCGTGGTGGAATATGCTCCAAACCTTCTCCTCAAAAGGAAAGGAGGCCTCAGCCCAGCAGTGGGAAATTTACAGGCTCTAAATGTATGTATGTATAAATTATATTGATATCCTATATTTTTTACTAGTACGTAGCCGGGGCGGGTCGCCAGCGTAATATGAATTACATGAATCTCAACGGAATGTACGTTATATTATAGAATTTTTTAGGGGGAAAATAAAAGCGAAAAAGGGACGAAAGTGAAGGAAACGTCAATGTCAAAGTTTATCAAGAGATAGCCGTGTGATACGGGAGGAGAAAAAAAAATGAAGATTCATTTTCTGTGAGCGAAATTATTAAGCGTTTCTTGTAGGGCGATATAATTTTCTTAAAAGATTGGAATATTTTCTTCTTTTTTTTTTCATATATTTCGCGAACACGTTATAAAAAGGGTGCGGGATCTATAGCAGACATTTCTTGGTGTTCGTGTCTGTCTTAATCTGCTTATTAACGTGACGATTTTTTTTTATTACGATATCGTGTTTCCTCATATACAATAGAATCTGATATAACTATATTGTACTATATCTAGCATAGTATTGAATATATAAGGTACTAGCTGGGCCCGCGACTTCGTGCGCGTTGTTTGAATTTAAGTTATTTGGATATTGTAGCGTGATTTTATTTTTTTCTATATATAATTCTAAAATAAAAGTAGCCTGAGTTACTCCTTATTACATCCGCTATTTGCCAGTGAAAGTCCCGTCGAAATCGGTTCAGCCGTTCCAGAAATTAGCCAGAACAAACAGACAGACAGACAAAAATTGTAAAAAATGTTATTTCGGTAAATGTACCGTGTATTCGTGTTTATAATTCAACTCGTACTTGGTGGTGAAGGAAAACATCGTGAGGAAACCTGCATGTGTCTAATTTCAACGAAATTCTGTCACACGTGTATTCCGCCAACCCGCATTGGAGCAGCGTGGTGGAATATGCTCCAAACCTTCTCCTCAAAGAGAGAGGAGGCCTTTATCCCAGCAGTGGGAAAATTTACAGGCTGCTAATGCTAATGCTAATGATATAATATTATATAACTATATTGTACAGGATCTATTTTAGGAGTTAGTAAGTTAAAATATCTTACGTTTTATGTCAGTATTTATTCCTAATGTCTTCGAAGTCATGGTACGGCTTTAGTTTTGCGCATGCTTTGACTACGAGAGTTGGGACAGAGGTAACAGCTGGTTTCACGCAAATACTTCTTAAATAGAGTTCCATGAAGATATGTGAAGTTTATATTTCTTGATATTCCCGTCTGTCTATCTGAATGTTATCAGCATTTTCGATACAGAAGTAGATCGTACCTAGGTGTATATATTTAATTTAGAACATCCACGGGCTCATGCCCGTGCCTTTTTTTTACATTTTATTTTTATAAATTTTGACGTTATTTTATATTTTCACTGAACATCGGCAGATCTTCGCTGGACTTCGAGCTTGTCGTCTTCTTGGAAGACGTGGCCCACACTGACATTTTTTTTTAAATAAATATATATATATATATATATATATATACTATAATATGATAAGATTACCTTATCCTGTGAAACATGAAGTCTTTTATGTGATGCGATATTGTAACGTGTACGACATCGTGTAGTTCGGGTTTCCTTGTGGTATATTTCGTAACGATGATATTGATGTAGAGCATTAGAGCTTTGTTAATATTTCTTGTGACCAGGTGACCAATTCACAAATGACTGAATATTTGAAATTAAAAGTCATTTAGTACAGAGTCAAAAACCTTTTATTTTGTTTGGTTATTTATTTAAATTTAATTTGAACAGTCTAGGCCAATTATTTAATATAATTGCTAGATAAATATTTTTGTAATTGCTCACTAGTGTAGTAGTTTGCACTGTACCTTTAAATTGACGACCTCCGTAGTCGAGTAGTGTGTACACCGGTGTTCATGGGTACTCCACTCCGAGGTCCCGGGTGCGATTCCCGGCCGAGTCGATGTAAAAAAAGTTCATTAGTTTTCTATGTTGTCTTGGGTCTGGGTTTTTGTGGTACCGTCATTACTTCTGATTTTCCATAATACATGCTTTAGCTACTTACATTGGGATCAGAGTAATGTGACATACATTGTCCAATATTTATTATTATTATGTCAATCAAATCACATACATTAAAATACTCTAATTAAATAACATAACATAACAAATAACAAGAAACGTAACCAGATTTGTTGTAACCTACAAATACTATTTAAGGGATTAATTCTGAAAAGTGAACTTAATTGAATTTACTGGCAATCCAATCAAGGGACATATAGCTGTTTATTTTTAACTACCGAGTCGATATCACACGACATAAATTATTCGTCTAAAGATTTAATCCTGTTACACTCTCGATAGTAAATGATGTTTTTAGCTTTCCAAGTCAGCCCTTTAAACATATTTTGCATGAAAATCTCGTGCAATAAGTAAAATATAAAGAAATGAATTAATGATTGATATGGATATCAAAACATTTCTCATTATGAATGTCGTAATTACTTTTTAAAATGATAATTATCTTGTGTGTTATGATTTTCGGCTTAAATTATTTAACTTTTGATGGTAATTCAAAAGTTAAATAAATACATAAACACTGTTGTTTCAGATTATGAAACAAAAAACCATCTAGATTGCGTTGAACACTTTAGTGAAGTGACAAAAGCGAATACAGATTCCCTGTAGTGCATTAGCCTGTATATTTCCCTCTGCTGGGCTAAGGCCTCCTCTCTCTTTGACGAGAAGGTTTTTGGAGCATATTCCACCACGCTGCTCCAATGCGGGTTGGTGGAATACACATGTGACAGAATTTCGTTGAAAATAGACACATGCAGGTTTCCTCACGATGTTTTCCTTCACCGCCGAGCACGAGATGAATTATAACATAAATTAAGCACATAAAAATTCAGTGGTGCCTGCCTGGGTTTGAACTCGAAATCATCGATTAAGATGCACGCGTTCTAACCACTGTGCCATCTCGGCTCGGCTCTCCGTGTAGTGCGTCAATAATTAATAATTTAAAATGAAAGCACTTTTAAAGTATTAACAAAACGGGAAACGAGAACTCATTTACAGGAATTTGTATTCGCTTTTGTTCAATATAATGTTCTTTTTGTTATAATCTGAGATTATCTGGATGAATTTTACGTATAATTATTATGTTAAGTGAATTTATTTGAATTGTATTAAAACCTTAATTCTCGGTAATCATTATCGAAAATGAACATCGGCGGTGCTTGTCCCGACATGAACTCGCGATCTACTATTTTATAAAATAGTTGGGCGGGTAAGTTGTCAGCACCACCCCCAGACATTGGTGCCGTAAGAAATCACATGTCCAATACGCCACCAACCTTTGGAACTAAGTTATTTGGAACTAAGGGTCATAATCTTACCACCGGAACATAATAATATAAAGTATTACTGCTTGGTGGCAGAATATCTGATCATTGCGTGGTACCTAACCAGCCTACCACGAAGTAAAATTTATCTCTATGTTATACTTACACTACTTGTAATAAAGCAAACCGCCGTCTCCGTCTGTACTGATTTTCATATTCACCTTTGGAAGGATGTCATTTGCGAGTTAAAAGGTCACAATTTATAGTTCGTTTGAATTGTCGAAAATATGACGATGTTTGTTGAAGACGTCGGAATAACTCGCTGACTGCGATACTGGCATCGCGTTATATATAAAGCGATACAACATTTTATATATACCCTCGGGAAATTGGGACGGGTAACTAATATATAATAAACTATACGTGATCCACAAATTAACACGTTCTTAGTTAATAATTAACAAGACTAATTAATTTAAAAACATCGCTAATTATCTGATTATGAACTCCACGTCTCGGCGTGTCAAGACGTGTTTGATTTATGACACTGTCACGTTAGTTAGAATATTTAGTTAATTAATATTGATGATTGTGGTATGTACTTTACAATATGTGGATTTAAATGTCATGTAAATATTTATTTTGTCATTTTAAAAAAAAAAACGATTGTTGAAAGCAATAAAAGAACCCGTTGAATATCTTCCATCAAATCTTTTCAGGTTTTCATTGTTCGTTATTACATTTTTGAATTGCAATTACTTTTTTTTTCTCATTTGAAATAGGTATTCAATCTGGAGGTTTTTTCCTGGTCACCGATATATATCGGCACTGTAAGAAACCTACCAGTTCCGAATGAACTAAAACGTTAAAACGCCTGTAATTACACTGGCTCACTAATACTTAAAACATTGCTGTTGCCTAAGATGTGTGAATGGTACCCAAATGGGGCACAAAGCTCTACCACCAATGATAACAAAGTGCTATTATATTGAATAAATAATAATACTCTCTAACGTAGTCCAGTATTGTGTCGGGAAAAACCGGTGAGAAACGCAAATGAACCGGCAATGACAAATTTTGGATATTACTATAATAAGTAAACTCTTCTAATTTCATCAGATATTAGTGTCAAGGATGCGTATGGATGGAACACGTCAGTAGGGACGAGATAAGAATTTAAATGGTTGTTTTTATCGAAATGCTATTCACCCTGTGACCTTGGCCGTATCGGGGTTAACAGGGGAGACCTTTTCACGGGACGACATGGGAGGGCTTAGAATTTACATTCGCCCTAAATGTGTCTCCTGCGAGATCGCACCTCTGTTTAGAAAGTCGTCAGGAACTGTCCTACTTTTAAAATTCATTATACTTTTATATTATTTTAATTTGAAAATTTTAACTTCA
Source organism: Vanessa atalanta (assembly GCF_905147765.1). Lineage (NCBI taxonomy): Eukaryota > Metazoa > Arthropoda > Insecta > Lepidoptera > Nymphalidae > Vanessa > Vanessa atalanta. The sequence continues at coordinate 1,270,780 of NC_061896.1, forward strand.
AAATCTAAAGTAGCTTTTGTTTCGGATGGTTTACTTTTATAGTGTAGGGTTTGATTACATTTAAATAAGAAGAAAAATATCTGAGCTGGAATTTTATTTATAACTAGCCGAGCCCACAATTCATGCGCGTTTGAATTTAGCAAAAAAGTTATTGTTGTAGTCTTACTCCTTATTACGTCATCTATCTGCCAGTGAAAGTCCCGTCAAAATCGGTCCAGCACAGAACAAACCTATAATCAATCAATCATAACAAATATATGTGCCGTGTATACATAGATATAGCATTTAGTAAAAAGCGGTTATTTTAATATAACAAACAGACATTCCAATTTTATTATATGTATAGATATTTTTTTGAAGTCAGATTTTTTTGTTCAAATTTTATTTAGTACAAATCTATAGAAGGTTCTCCTTCAGACAAAAACCTTCTTGCGTGCAAGTTTCTTCGTGATGTACTCCTTGAGCACCGATCCAATGTAACCTTGGAAGATTACCCGCACAAAGTCAGGACATCAAACTATTTAAACAAAATATACGAATGTCTTATACGTTAATTTGGTGTTTTACATCGATATGAAAATCTCAGCACGCTTATATGAATTAGGAAAAAAAATATTAAAATCAATATTGATTATACATTTCCCAATTCATCCCGAAAGTTGGATCCTCGAAAAAGTTTATAACAAACAACGAGCTTGAAGATTGATGCTTTGACCCGACTGATACACACGGGCACTTTGTTTGACTAGCAAAAAGAGTAACTACTGAAATTCGATGTTAAGATGCGATTCTTCTAGATAGAATCTATTTTCAAAACCAGTATAACTTTTACAGTAACATCAACCTTATAAATTGAACATTCAAAAGTGCTTGTAAGATTCTATTTGAAAAATGTACCCAAAACCATAGAAAAAAAATAATAACGCAACAACCAGTATATCCATTTTATTTTTATTACCAGAAGCTTATCCGGATATAACTAGTTATAATGTAATACGTAATCAATCAGAATCTCGGTTATATTTTACTTTAAATAAATACCTATTTAATGTTTTATGTTGCCTAATTTTATTTATTTTTCAGTTCAAAACAGTCGTAACTTGTTAAGCTATATCTAAGATATTAAAGTGTTTGAACGGGGCTTATTCAATAATGAAAGGTTGGTATCGAAGTAAGTTTTAGTTTCCAACTTAAAGTCCCCTGAGAAATTCAAGGTACGCGCCGTACGCGTTACATCTAAACCAATTATTTAGTTTACAGAATGTGATCGAATATAAATAATTCCAGAAAGTAGATCTTTTCGAAATTCTTAATTTACGGCTGAAATTAGGAAAAGTTAAGGGGTAACAATGAGCAAATTTAATATGCCTAATTTACACTTTTTATTCACCTCATAATTGATTAAAGCTTAGTGAGGAAACCTGCCTTTATCAATTAACGTTTTCCATATGCATATATGTTTACCAAAATTCACCGATCATTTTGGCGAAAAAATTCAAAACTTCTCATGAAAAAAGGCAGACCCAAGTGATTCACATTCAATGTATCCATGTGTCTCGAACAAATAAAGATTTTGAACAAAAGCGCCTTACATAAAAAGTTTGAAAGAAACACCGATCTATCAATCAATACACGGCTTACAGGAACTTCGCGATAACTTTCCGCTTTTGTGTTTTTAAGATTTTATATTCGGCTAACGAATAACTTCTTTATTTCGAAAATAAATTCTGACATTTCGTTATGTATATAGATAGATGGCGTTAGTGGATTTTGCGTACGTAACGCCATCTATTGATACATTTTGTAAAATTCGTGATTTCTCACCAACCACCAGCGTTTTCTGTGATGACCCAGTAACCCAAGTAAAGTGACATCTCAAAACTGGACTGACTTCGGTTAGGTACAAACCCACTACTCCAATTTTTGTTTTCTTTTTCTCCAATAAAAATAAAATTTCAATGAGCTGAAATATTACCGTAAAAGAGGTCAAGTGAAGACATCAATAAGGTTCTCACCCAATTTGACACTTACAATATTGATAACCTAAAAACTCGCAGTAAAGAGTTAACGAAAAGTGGTAAAACTCGATTCCAGTGGAAAGGTTGCCATTTTATATTCAAGATTTACGGGTATACCGATAAATTTTACGACGTGGTAACTTTAGCTTAGTCGTGTTTACAATCGTAAAATTTTCGCTACCATAATTTGATGTCCGTTGCGCTTTCTGATTGCTACCCTTTTTCGGATTTGACTTATTCTATTTATATGCGAACTATTTTTATATATTATTGGTTGTCGCCCGCAGCTATGCTCACTTCTTAGGGGCTGGTCTTTTCTTGGGTTTCAATCATGCTTCATACCAAATTTTATCAAATTCGGTCTGTGGTTTGGCCGTGAAAGAGCAACAAACAGACGGACAGAGTCACTTTCGCATTTATAATATAAGTATAGATAAGCCGTAATGGATTTCATTTTTATTGGAACTTTCCGTAATTTATGTCTTCCATTTGTGTGTTATTGTACCTGGAATACCTTTGACAAATTATCGCTACGAATTTTCCAAATCCAATAAGTTTCAGGACATTTTGTTCATTTTTGTATTAGGCTCAACCAAGCATAAACTATAGAAGGTCTTCTCCAGTATCCTTGTCTCCCTCCTTCTTCACGTTATTGGTAAATTTATCTTTGACTGCCTCTTTGGTGTAGTGACAAGATGTAAAGCCAAATATAAATTTTCTGGGTTCAGCCCGAGCTGATAAAAAATATTGCGTTTTTCTTTCATAAAAATCTCAGTAACAGCCCAAAGTCTGTCAAAGTTAAAAGTGTGTAAACTCCCGTGCCTCGGAAAGCACGTAAAGCCGTTGGTCCCGCACCTGAACTCTTTCCAGTCGCCTCAGATTTTTCATCCCATCGGATTATGAGAGTAATAGGATGCAGAGTGCATCTGTGGTTGCGCACACACTTATGCCCCATAATATGTCCTGCGTAGTCGGCTGGTCTCCCTCGAGACTTTCGTGGTCTAAAATTGGTCAGGACGACATTATCATCGGTATATCTGGCTTCGTATACATAGAATATATTGTCATATAATGTATCCTGGCTCTCGTGTTCATATTTTGCTTCGTTATCTGTTTTAACTTGTCCTTGCTCGAAATTTCATGAAACATCTAAATTCACGCGGCTCGTACAAAGAGATGTTCGTGAGATATTTCGCCGACTAGATTCTAGTCTAAAATATTCGGTAACAAAATATTTTGTTTGCTTAAACTTGGTTAATTTCAAGCGTTATTTGCGAGGCGTTTGGTAACATATTAACAACTTATTTTCTGTTTCCTCTATTTTTACAAATATCAAGACTAGTTTTACTAGCTTTACATACAAAACCATGTCAAATTTATTTTATACATAATATTTTAATAATGTGTAAGATTTTATTACACGTCACTCCCAGCAAAATCAAAGTACAAAGTTTTGTAAGCGCGTTATTATTTTTCTTTAATAAAGACTCCATTTAACCGTCACTAATTTCTTACACAAACAAACATACAGAATGGAACATAAACAGGGACAGTATTATGCATAAATTGTTACGAAACTTTGAGCTATTTACCGAATGTATTATAACATACGAACCGTCTATGGCTTAACACTTAGTAAATTATTTAATTTTTAGTCCATTAATAATAAAGTAACTATTCTGCACCTACCTAGTTTCTAATTCTACCTAGTCTTCTTTTATTCTTTTAAATGATACGGGATGCTTGGAGCTCTTTCCACCACTCAGTTTTCTCACAATTATTGTCAACATCAAGTACGAAGTAAACTACAAGTACAAATTAATTGTATGAAAAAGTCTTGCAAACTTGTAGCATATTAATTCAGTGGTCGTTGCCACGGATTTTAACTCATAATCAAAAGCTAAGATTCACTCTTAACCACTGGTCTATCACGGCTGGGTACTTCTACATTATTTCCTAAGTTACATAAATTATTTTAACTCTACACGTGGTGCTAATACAACACCACATCTATTCTATAGACGTCACAATTTGGCTTCCACCATGCAATTAATATAATGGAGCTCCACACATGACCGCTCTTGTCTCATAGTATGGTGTGGCTGGACCATTATTTAGTCCATTGATAGGTATATGTCTAAGTAATCGGCCGTTTAGCTCAGCGGTTACCGACCTAAGCCTTACATTAGATACTGTAATACATTTTTTATTACTTCCGGATAAAATTATAATAATACTTACTTTATACCTTACAATTATGATATAATTATACAGGTTTAGTAATTATTGATTAATACAATGCCTTCATCATTTTTTCTATGCTTACAGCAGCTATTATTAAGCTCTTAATGAACAATTTTGCATTAAATTAATAAAACGACTTCATAGAGTGAACATTTCGGAAATGTAGTGACTTCATGCCGTTTAAATAATAAATAATTATACATTTGTAATCGGCTTCATTTCTATTTCTTCTTATATCTGTGGTTTTTCTTTCGAAAACTTTTTATATAGAATGAAAATTGTTTTTCTCAGTGCGTCGATCACGTGAACGCTACAGAATATACTTCAATGGTTATAGCCTATTAACTTTTTGAATTCCGTCCATCCTTCCATTCCAGCCCGCTCCCATTTTTACCCAACGAAGCGGGCGGTCATCGGATACTATTATATAATACACCGATTATGGCAATGTGTTCAATGTAAACATCTTGGATTATAACATTTCATTAGTGAACGTTCAACGTGAAAATTTCAAATCTAACCATATAATAGTGTATGATCAATTATTAAAGATCTTACACTTCAGTAATTAATAATATAGCAACACTATTTTATTTAACTATGATAAACCAGAAAGGTCATATAAATCTCTATTATGTACCACTCGTCAAGTACTCCGACAAACAGCAACACTTCGTATCGTTGTGATCCGTTTTGAAGGCTGAGTGGGCCAGTGTACAGGCACAAATTACATAACAAAAGCGAACAAATGACATAGACAATCAATACGATTTTCAATTTGGACCATAAATTGCAGATAATTTTGAAGATATGAGGAAAAAACACGCGAGGCGGTAATATGTGTTAGTTCTGAGAACGTGTCGAGAGATAGCTAAACGTGATCATGATTTTTTTTTAGGGAAACAAACAATGAGATGACACTTATGGCATAAAAATATTCTAATTTAACTTACATCAGAAGCAAGAATTTCTTAATAATATTCAATATTAATTGTGATTTAATTAAGATAATGTATATCATAGATTTTATCATTTACTCGGAAGACATGGATTCTTCATAATAAGTACGATGTTTTTGTTCAAGTTTTTCCTGATACGGAACCCTAAGCTTCAATTTCCCTTAAGAATGATATACGAGATGCAGATAAAAGAGATATATAAATCATTGAACGAAAACAAGAAGAAAATAATAACTTATTAATTTTATTCGTACGAATATTTCCAAAAAAGAAACCACCAAAACACCCGATAAACAAGTAACAGAAGACAAATAAGGGTTAGAAGCAAATACTTTGAAAGCCGATTCCGAAACGGAGAGTAAAAATAATAAACATAAAAAAAATAAACAAGAAATTAGCAAAGATTTAAAAGAAAAAAAATACCTTGGCCTTCGAATTTCTTCAAAGGATAGCAGAGAATTAATCGCTGAAACTTTAAACTCGATATTTACTAACGACGAAAACATAAAAGTAATTTTCTCGAAAGACTTTCGAGGAATTCCAAAAAAAATCTAATCTGAAATGATTGAAAGATAAAATCATAATACAAGAAAGGACCTCGTTTTAGTTTATTTTAAAACTGAATTAAATAAACATATTAGGGATGATTCAGTGTAATAAATAAAGAAAAATATTCAGCGTAAACAGAATTAGCAAGTAATCGGGCAGGCTTGAAAATAACACATTATTTAGAAAAAAAAACCTGATGGTAAGCCAACGGTAGTTAATTGTGACTATAAAGATATAAACAGAGGAGTTTTCTTTTGCCAGAAAATGAAAGTCGTGGAAGACCCGTTTGAAAAATGAACTGTATAACTTCCAACTAGAAGAAACTATTCAAGGCACGGAACATTCTTAAACAATTTCAAAAGTTAACCATATAGTTATTCGATTATTTGTTCTTTCAAATTCTCCCCTTTGTTTTGTCAGTTAAAAGTGATAATAGCAAAAGTAGCGTTTACATTCAGCCAATAACCTTAAAACTTCGACCACAGTTTCAGTTCGAGATAAAATTTTCAACATTTCAGTAACATTACCTCCCTGTAATGTCAAATAAAGAGTCGTGAACCCCCTTAACTCCCCCTTTTCAAATATTCCCGATGCGTCCCTTGAGTTATTCGGCAGGTATTTTACCTACTTTAATATTGGATCCTCGTTTAGAATTTCATTTTGTTATCACATCGAATGCGACCCTGATTCCTATCCATTGAAAAGGTGAAATAATTTTCTCATCTAAGTCTATTTGGCAATGTCAGTTTAATGCCAAACATTGCCAATGTGATCCGCGCTGAGCCAGAGCCATTTACCGTAAGTCTCCTCATCTCAGGATTAATACTTCAAAATGTTCCAGTGGATAGAGTACGAACTCATAAGATTACAGGTTCAAATCCATCCATACATCTATCTTTAATTCGTGGTCGTGGAGAATTGCTGCATGTGTTTTATAAAATTCAACCACATATTCATATACCAAAATTTTAACGTTCAAGCTTAGTAAGTGGTCACCACTGCCCAAAGAAAAATGCACCATAAGAAATTTTAATCATGCCTTACTTAGCCAAAAGCGCCACCAACCCTGGGAACTAAGATATTATGTGCCTTGTGCCTGTTGCACTGGCTCACTCATTCTTCGAACCGAAAGATTAGTACTTACCCAGACGAGCTTGCACAAAGCCTCACCACATTTTACGAATAAACTCTTGATGATAAAAATGAAACCTGATCAAACAATTAATAAACATAGAATTTTTTTCCAATTTACACAACATTTTATTTTTCAGCAAACAAAATAATTATTAAGGTTTTATTTCAAGCGAAAGAAATGTAATTGGTATTACGTTTACCGAAAAAAATATAACGTACAAAAAGTCTAGAAAATTTCAGCTGTCCGAATGGGATTTACGTAGAAAGCACTGAGAGGATTTCGACCGGATTTCCGTTGTCGTTTAGCTTAGCACTCCTCAGATACACATACGATGAAACATATGCAAAGAACATAGAAGTCATGTTATTTAATATCATTTAATTAAACTTTTTTTCATGTAGAAAAGCTTTGTATTAAACGCATCAAATTTTGGACCAATCATAATTCAAATAATGATTTCCTTTTACAAGAAACACCAATCACGTACATTATATTAGTAATATTTATTCGTATATTATTAAATATATCCAATTGTAATAACAAAAATAGTAAACGTGATAAATCATCGCATCTGTTCATTTGTCCTTCAATGTTTACAGAACTGTGTATTTCTTATCCAATTCTAGCGCGCAATCAATCTTCGGCTGTCGGAAATCGAGACGAATTTATCCCTTTCGGCTTAGTAAAAATCGTTTGATAGATGCTAACGGTGCGAACTTATCAGTCTTAACCGAGTAAGGACTTATACACTTACTGGCAACAAACTTTGTTTAATATAGCAACTCGATAAGTTAATTTACCGAAGTTATCTCTTTAACTGTTCGCAATATTTCTGGCAAACTTTCCGAATATTTGCTATCAAAATATTTTTATCTGAACCGTGAAGATGCTTCGTATTATAAGACATTGTTTTCGTTAAACATCTGGTAAATTCGATATCATTCTAAAATATTGCGAAGCAAGTTCGAGATATATTTTACATATAATCAAATTACGTTCGAAATAAATCTATAAGGAAGTCGACCTGTTCGAATTTCAAAAATGACTTCAATAATTATAATTCCGGCCGTGTCAGATAAGTTTAACGCACCCACAAATTCAAGTGGAGGCCATCTATAAGTGCTCAATTCAACTTTCCGGGGGAAGATAAATTTTCCCAAGTTTTCACTACACACAGACTTCAATCTCCGAGTCAGTTAATTTGGGGCTTTTGCGTCGAAAAGTTGAAGTTTGCGCTCGAATGGTAGTGTCACGACCAAACGTATCCAATTAAGGAATTCTTCAACAAACTAACGAAATTTATATAGAGTACCGTACGAATACCTAGAAGCCAAGGATGTGTTATAGTTGAGAGTTACCCCGCATTGCGGCAATTGTAATATACTATCTAAAAAGAATTAAGAAAACCATTTTAGTCGAGATTCACTAGTTTTATTCAGAGCCCTAAATCCTTGGTAGGTTTCCAAGTTAAACTGTTGGAAAGCTTAAATGAATTCAAGTGCAGATAGCAGTTACTCGAATGAGACATTTCGTTACTGGGATATATATTCTAATAAAACAATTTCAACCGCGAAATATCCACGTAATAATTATTAGAAATCCAATTTTCTGAAAATAGCAGTATATCTTCGTTTAACAACGAGAGAAATATTCGCATGTTTGCATCAACGTTCTCTCGAATAATTTCCACACTGCAATTCTAGCAGCCATAAACACTTTCAGTAGCAACCACAACGTGCTACAAACAAACTCACTCATCGATGAACAATTCACGTATATTTTTCTTCGATATTGGCAAGCCATTATTAAGCACTTTACTATACGTACCAGAAATAAAAATGATAAAAAATTATACAAAAGAGATCTAAGCGTAAAAGGCATGCTTATCCCATAAAGAGATTTCATTCAGCACAATGAAGAAAAATTAAGACGATTAAATAAGAGACGGACACGTACAGTCGTACAATCACATAAAATCTCCCATTGGCGATGATAACCTGAGTTCCTGTTTATAACATTATAACGCTTTTAATATTAGTAATATTATTTTACGTACGTAATAAAGGCGACAGTGTACGTTTAAAAGTTTGATACTCAATCACACCACTGCTAGACATAAAATTTATTTTATGCATATTAGTTAATGTTTTAATTACTCGTAGCCGAAATATTAAAATTTTATATACGTTAAGCCAGATTAACACCGTCTAGTTTCAAATTAGATATGCTTAATTATTTATATACGATTTTTTAAATCCCGGCTTCACAAGGCTCTATATACAACCTTTAGATTCAAGAATAAATAATAAGCATGTATTCCACATTCTCTTGAATCACTCAGTCCTATTGATGAAAACCGCATTAAAATCCATTGTGTAGTATAAAAGATCTAAGCATATGTGTAGCAAGCATAGGTGGTAGGAAGCGAATTTATTTTATAGCATTATTACGAAAATTTATGTAACTGTGTATATAATGTGAATCATGAAAAAATTACTCTTGTAAATATTGTACTTCGAGAGAATCTCTATCTTAAGAATATTTATTTTCAATCTCAGAGTTTATTCAATTGTATAATTCAATAATATCTACGAAATATTCGGTTTAAAGCGCCTTACTCCGAAATAATTTTGATAAATATATTCTTACGCAAACCAGGCATCATTCTGAATACGAAAAACCATCAGACAACGAATAATTCAGGGTACGAAGGTGACAAAGGGTGTAAAGGTAATAGAATTGGAACAGCCGGTATAGACCATTACCATAGCTTTAAGGTGCTACACGAACAATGAGATTTTTTATCTTCAATTCTTTAAGTAGCCACGCCTTATTCACATCTTGTATGAATTCTGAAATATGTGTACCGAGAATTACAATCGTATGTACGAGTATTTGATGATGGTTCCCTTACATCACCAATGCACCACTAACATTGGGAACTAAGAGGTTATATCACATGTCTATAGTTATACTGGTTCTCCTATAACACCACAACACTTAGTATCGCTGCTTAGTGATATTCTTATCATCTTATTACGAGCCTTATCACTTTGTTCCAGCGATTAGGCCGCCTCTTGTGCATCTTTCTTGAACGTGACTAAAGTATGAGTTTATTGGTGGACAATGAAGAGTATTTTGATTTTGCTAAGTGAGGTTTGTGTTACCTTATCATCAGGTACATTTGTAGTTCTTGTTAAAATTTGATCTCAAGACGTTAGTTGTAAATGTCGTATTATCTTACAACGAATATACACAATAAGATAAATAGACTCTGTCCAAGGACTACGTGAAATTTAACCAAAGATTACTTTACATCCAGGCAAGTTGAGTATGTTTAATTTTTATATTTAAGTTTTTTTTTCTAAGAGGGAAAAAGTCGTAAAGAAATCTTTGTTTATTAAATGGCATTCTGTCACGTTTTTCTATACTTCACCATAAAAAAATATTGATGAAATTAGCTTCAAACATCCTCAACTGCTTTTACAGACTGTTCCTATACTTTTAACGAATATCATTAAATTTAAACGAGATAACAGATTGAAAGTAATAAATACAAACCTTTCGTGCTAAATAATATTACCAATAAAACAAATAAATATTGAAACGTAACTAGATAATATTTAACACGTTTTTAAGCCCTGAAGATTTCTCTCCCTAACATGTAAGACTCTTAGCGTTCTCTGATTTATTCACTGCGATTGGTGAATATATTAGGCCGCAAAGAAAACGTACAGATTCAACCCGGGTTCCGTATAACATATGGCTGTGGTTCCAAACCGATCTCGCCTTTAACGAGGTTTGAGTTCGTGTTTTGCATTAAAATAGGGATGTTCTGCACTGCGACACACAAGTGTAATGTGTTAAATATTACGTTACTCGACTTTGATATCTATGTTTCAAACATAGAAGCGACATTTGTTTAACAAAGCCGTCCTCTGTGTTGGTGTGTTGGAAGGTTTTAATGAAGTAGAGTGTCGTTTTGTTGTCGCTGATTTCAGCTTATGTATGATGCCAGATGGCTGTGCAAATTACATAGTTGAATACAAAGATTTGGTTAAATTCTTTTCATGTCATTTTACACGATTTAAAATGTTAGTGTTCTTCAAAATTTGAAATGTTTTAATGGATGACGAGTATTTGAAAATATTTTAATCTATAAAATAAAGAAAGATCAGCCGCATTTAAATTTCAGTTTTTATTGATAATATAATAAGCAATATTTATCTAATTATAATATACTTGAAACAACTTTGTATTTAATATACTTTAATAAATGTAAAGTAAGACAAGAGGCCATCAATTCTGTAAAATTCCAAAATATAATTCTACAGTCAAACTGAGATTACGTCATCTTAATGATTGATATGCGAACTTTAAAAAAACCCAAAGAAATAACCATTAAATCATCCATATAAATATATCCACATAAAAATTACGACCGCGAGTTATTACTGAGAGATATAAAGTTGAAGTAAAGTATACAACTTTGTCCATAATGTGGCAGATCCATATCTAGCTTTAGGGGTTTTGAATTTTCCATCCGATGAAGCTTATTGGACGAAAATCTATTATTTTGACTTGTATGCTGATATTTCTTATCTGTTTCGATAACTGTCGGCATACAAATCTGTCCTTGATTATCTATCGTATCATTTACAATCAATGATGCAGTCCATATTTATTTCTTATATGCTTTTATGTAATAATTTTGATTTAAATGAAGTAAAACTGAATGGATCATTTAAATATGATTTCAATAGTTGTGAAATGTTTGTTTTATTTAATGATAAATAAATAAATTGAATAACAGTAAGCTGAATAGAAATACATAAAAAGATTTCATCGAAACCTAAGCTTGTTGAGTTGTGAATAGTTCTTTTGTTATTTTCTCAGAAACGTTAAGTCCAATTCAAATTGATCTAAGCTTGCCCTGTAATTTCTATTTCGCGAAAGAACAAAAGAGCAAGTCTTTCAGAAATTTTAACGCTGGTTGAAAATTGTTTCATTTTACGGAGGACTGGGGGCTTACGTCGTTTTATATTGTATTTTGTGTCATTTACAATTGAGCGCTGTTTCGTCCACATCTGATTCGAGTAGTTCTACAGAATCAACTACAAAATCAACTGCTTCAAAAACTTCACATTTTGTGGGTAAATAAATATTTCTAGTAATATTAATCATCGAAAATATCTTATCTACTTGCACCCCAAGGAACACCTTATTTATAATTAACAGTGTTTCCCATACTTACTCTTACATCGTCCTTAAAATTTTATCGCAAAGATTTCCCAACAACCCTTAAGGCTATCTTTATAAATCACCCCCGACCCTTAGTTGAAAGTTACCCGACCTGCGCCCAGCTAATGTTTTGACAAGGTGTCTCTATTAAATATTTCTTTGAGAAAAATTTGTAAGAGAATCCTTATAGGATGGGGCTAAATTTTCGTGGTAAGATTTTCCGCTTTTAGTTAAAGAACAAATAAGTTAAAGTGTTCGACGAAAAATTAAAATTTTACAGTTTATGTGCAAGTATTATTATAGAGAAGTACACAACATTTATGTTATCACAAAAGCCAAGTAGGCTTTTTGGTTAGAATACGTGACTTAATTGATGATTGCGGGTTCAAATCCAGAAAATTTCTATGTGTATAATTTGTGTTTATATTTTTATATTTCCGTTAGTGCTGAAAGAAAATATTATGAGAAAAACTAGATGTATCCGATGAAAATCTGTTACATGTGGGACCCCCAGTTTTTAGCCCAGCTGTTCGATATGTAGAGGATGTTACTTCACTTACTTTACAAAGATATGCAAAGCTTCAAATAATAAACATCATACACGAGAGTTTATTGTTTCTAAACCAATTCTTGTAAAAGACAATATCGTAATTTTCTAATAAATTAAGTCCGTAAACAGACAATTGACGTAATTCATCATACAGAAGTAAAAGGATTTGTTCACAATCAGAAAACATCTCGCTGTAGGGAACTTAATGAAATTAATAAATTTTCGCGTTACAGCGCGGCTGGGTTTAATCTAGATGAATAAGAACCTAACAAATTATAAATAGAAGGCTTATTTAAAATACCAGCTTCGCCCGTTCCCCAAGATTCTGAACGAAACGTTTTTAAAGCGGCAAATAATTTAACCAGAATATAGAGGATTTAAAATTTCATGTACGTATGAATACTGAAAATCTTTTTGAATCGTAATTGCTGCTTGTTATTGAATAAGTACTTCAAGCGATACTTGTGAATAGGCTTACTATTTAAATAGTATTAATGCAGTATCTCTATGTTCAAATAAGATAGAAACGCTATTGAAACTATTTGATTTGTTAACGTATAATTCATTTAAAATCTTAAAATTAAAATCATCTTTAACGCAATGGTTTATTGGCCGTCAAGTAATGTTCAATTCAGACGTTCAATCTTAACCTCTTAAACTTTATAATATTAGCGATTCCTTAATAATAACACTTAAAAACCACAAGGACTAACTACAACTCACTTGGTGGTAGGGTTTTGTGCAAGCCCGTCTGGGTACGTACCACCAGATATTCTACCGCCAAACAACAGTACTCAATATTGTTGTGCTCCAGCTTGAAGGGTCACTGAGCCAGTGTAACTACAGGCACAAGGAAATTAACATCTTATTTTCCAAGGTTGATGGCGTATTGGCGATGTAAAGAATGGTTAATATTTCTTACGGCACCATTGTCTATGGGCTATGGTGACACTTACCATCAGGTGGCCCATTTACTCTTTCTCCCACGTATATCATAAAAGAAAATAACTAGTTACATAATTTGTATTTTTCTCGGACTGGAAGGAGCTTTTGTGATTGTGATTCTTTAGCATATGAACTATGCTTGTAAAAAATATCACGACTATCGGTTGCTGCGTTTGAAGAAAAAACAAACACACTTTTTAAACACAATTAATAATAATAAAAATATAAGATTTTTGTTTTGATCATATCAAACGATGGTAAAGAAAAATTAAAAAAAAAATTGAGTAATAAAAGCATTTAAGAATCTTATGCAATGTTTCTCAGTATGGATACTAAAATTTTGCCCGCATCGAATTTAATCAAATGGAAAATAGAATTGAAAATGAGATAAAATAAAACCTACATCCCGCTATCATAAAACATTTGAATCTCAGTGAAAAAAAAAACCATCTTCGAATGAATGATTAAATTCAGTACGCCTTTAAATCAATTCGAATGGAATATTCCGAATAATTCGGAGAGAAATAGAATATGTTAGATGTATTTTTAAGACCAAAAATTTAGCTCTGGACCCAAAAATTCTATAATGCTAAAATTGTTCAAGTCTTTCGTTATTTATTTTTAACAATGAAACTCTTCGAGTAGTTACACAAGTAAATAATCAAATGCTGGACAAATTCTTTTATATTCTTGAGCAGAAGTTTTGGAGCAACTACGCTGCTTAAATCTGAATTGGTGCTCCAGGAGATTTCATCCAATACAGATTTCCCCGCAATACTTTTCTTCAACCTTCAAAATGAATTAAAAAAAAAGCGTTCTAACCACAACAGAATCTTTTTTTTCACGCAGGATTCACGCTAGGAGGGGAACTGGCTTAAAAGGGATTCCAACGTACTAAAACCTCTGCAATTGCCGTCTTGGTACGGTTCCGACTGCGGGATCTTATTAATATAACGCATCTGTTGCCCTTGTTGTGCTCTACTCGTAGTTCGGCAGGCTCAGGAGGCGAAGGTGATCTTCCCCCGCACTCAGCGCTAATGGGTACGGTAGCGTAAGCCACCTAGGCTGCCGTCCTCTTCAGAGCCAAAGCCTTAAGTAGGACATGCTACATGACCTAAGAGTTACAGCCTATACCACAAAACCACCTCAACTAACTTGCTCAACCTTTTTGACTTGTTTTAATATTATTCTAAATCCTGAAAAAATACAAAAAAAAAAACACAAATATAAGCAGATAGTGTTTCGTCAAATATCTAAAAAAACTTGCATATATTTCCTGCACGTTTTGTATAATTTTTCGACCCAGTAGATCTACACTCGTTATATAACGCTTTTAATATTCAATGAACCTTCTACCATAGTTTTAAAAGCAATAGCATTTCCTTGCTTCTTTGCTGTAAAAGGTTTAAATTCCATTATAAATAAGGCTTCAAAATTAACCGACCGAGCCATTCTGCGGCTCTGAAAGTAATTACTTGTCTTAAGATTATTATGAAAAATTACATCTTATGATGTTTCGACGAAGCGAAAAGCACTTTATTTTATAATGTACAGAAGACGGTGTTTGAATATTAAGAAGTATTGCTGTTCAATAGCTCATTACTCTTTTAATTTCGAACATTCGTATTTTAAAAATAGCAAATAACCCCAAAAAAATACAAGTTTACGTTCACGTGTTCTATTTTCAAAAAAAAAATGAAAGTCAATTTCGTATGCTTTTAAATAAAAAAAAAAACAAAATTTTGTTATTAACTATATATCCTTAAATATATATATATACATATATTCCATTTTATATATTATATTTTAGCCGCAATCATTTCTTTCTTTATTATTTCGCCCGTCGTTTCGACAGAGTCGCACCTGTCGCGGTCACGAGCTCAATGTCAGTCAGTGGAAAATCTCTGTCCAAACTTCGCGCGAAATAATAAAAAAGATATGATGTTAAAAATTTACCTATACTAGCTTCCAACTGCGGCCGCGTGTGAAGAGGATAGATAGCTTAAACGTAGGTAGGTTTCTAGGTAGCTTATATGCTGTTAGGGCATAATTCTCTGTTTCACATTGATTAAACAGTAACAATGATCCATTCACTCTTACAAGCTTTTGAGTTTGTTATTGTTAAGTTTATTAACAAAACCAAGTAAAGAAAACTAAACTTCTGTCATCTGTTTTGTCGCTTTCACGGACAAACCTTAGAATCGAATTTGATGAAATTCGACATGAAGAAATTGAGAAAGGACATAGGCTACTTTTTATGAAAAAAAAAATGACAACCAACACCAAATAGCAAGCGAAACGAGGGCAGCTAGCAAATAATTTTCTTGCTATCTAATGATTTATCTATAGTTTTTTAGGAAGGTAATCTACTATAACCTACAAACTTGAAATTTGGTGGGTAGGTTCCTTATAGGGTGCAGACATACGCTAAAAATTGATTTTAAACGGAAATTTGTATTTTATAAATTTCGCGAGGGTAAATCAAATCAAATCAAAATATACTTTATTCAATGAGGACTTTACAAGCACTTTTGAAACGTCATTTAACATACTATTTAAAGTAAAGCTACCACCGGTTCGGAATGTAGATTCTACCGAGAAGAAGCGGAAGAAACTCTTTTTCTACATCTAAATATACAGTCATGTTAGTTAAATACAATAGTATGTTATGTCTCCCGTCTGGTTGTCAACAAGCATTAAAGCCGCAGGTTCAACTAGTAATGAAATAAACTGCTTCTTCACGACTTGAATTATAATTATTGCTATTTAATTAGCGGATCAGACTAATGAATAACTGAATCATGATTACCAAGATTAAGAATATAATATATTTTTCGAACATAGCAACTTTGATTTCGTATTCAGAAGGTAACTTTCATTAAAAAAAGCAAGAATAATTTATTTAACACTTAATTTATACTTTGCGTTACCATTGTTATTTATTACCTGAATAAATTTAACTAAATGATTGGAATTCGACGGTTGAATTAAACCAATTTTTCACTTTAGTCCTACATATAAATGTTTGTAACGGTTTTATCTTTTAGATAAAAAAAATGATGATTGTCTAGTAGTTATCGTCTTTGTTAGCCAGAGACAGAGCACAACATTAGGAGGGTTGTATTTTTTTTATTTTTTTTATATGATCTCGGTAGGCGGACGAGCAAATGGGCCACCTGATAGTAAGTAGTCACCACCGCCCATAGACAATGGTGTTGTAAGAAATATTAACCATTCCTTACATCACCAATGCGCCACCAACCTTGGGAACTAAGATGTTACGTCCCTTGTCCCTGTAGTTACACTGGCTCACTCACTCTTCAAACCGGAACACAACAATACTGTGTACTGATGTTTGGCGGTAAAATATCTGATGAGTGGGTGTTACCTACCCAGAGACGGGCTTGCACGAAGCCCTACCACCAAGTAAATGGTCTCGTTGCCTTCGCAGATCCATGTCGTAGATGGCTATTGCAATGGCTTCAGTGAGGTACATCCCTTGGGTCTTTTTCGAATTCCTCTTAGGGAAAATTTGGTTATGATGAAAGAATACTCAGATATCGGTCCAGAAAAAATATCAGTTTCAAGTTTTGAGTGTTCTCGGAAAGACATTATGTCTGGTTCTATTTCTTTCGTATGGTTTGTTTCATTGGACTATGAAGTAACGGATTGGAGTTTGTATTTGTATAGATCTGTGTGCGTCGCAATTATATCACATGTGCAGTTGGCCATAAATTTAGACAACGTAGTCAAAATTTTTGTTGTAAGGTCGGCGTTGGTTAGTTTTGTTGGTGAATTTTGTGTTGTTATAGATATATTCTGTGTTCCTTCTTCTGATTCAGATTTCAGAAATCTATGTAATTACACTTCGGAGAGTGTTATTCCATATTATTTGTTACGATTTAGATAGGAAGGCAACTCATTCTACCGCCAAACAGTAATACTTAGTAATA
Source organism: Vanessa atalanta (assembly GCF_905147765.1). NCBI lineage: Eukaryota > Metazoa > Arthropoda > Insecta > Lepidoptera > Nymphalidae > Vanessa > Vanessa atalanta. The sequence goes on from NC_061896.1 coordinate 1,288,374, forward strand.
TTCATCCAATTCAAAGAGTAAGTCAGCCAATGAGACATCAAATCTTAGTTTACAAAGTTCTTGGCGCCAATACACCAACTTTGGAACTAAGGAATATTTTCTTACAGCGCAATTGTCGCCAATCTTTGGATGCTGGTCACCTTTTAAATTAAACACATGGATAATTATAATACAAATTTCGTCATTCAAATATTTGAATTGGATATAATTTATTATATTGCTAAGTAAAATATATTTGTTTGATATCCGTTAGACAAAATAACATTCGCTATGTTTTGGAATACTTTGAGCGAATTGTCAAAATAAATGCAGATATTTTGAATAACTCGAGACTATTTTGAGCCTAATATTTGTCATTATTTGTGAATTTCTGATTGTTTAAATCTTAGAACTTATTAATATTTGCAGCATAATTTATACCGCAAATCGTAACCCTTAACTTCTTTACAGTATCAAACAATTTTCAGCGAATTTAGGCTTTCCGAAGGGATCAACTTTTGGAGGGGTTATGATACGACATACCTGTAGTTTTATATGTAAATCAGAGCAAAGGCTATCTCTGTTTCACATTCTTTCAGTAGTTTTTTCTGGTAAAATTTGTCCATCCATGGTCACGAACTTTCACCTTTGTTAAATTAGTAGGATTAATTAAAAAACTAAATACAGAAAACTTAACAAACCGCATAAACATCTATAGTTACTAATATTGAAAGACTATCTTTCTGTTACACTTTAACGGCTAAAACTATGAACCAATGTTGATGAAATCAGGTACCTAGATTTGAACCCAAGGACAGACATAGGCCACTTTTGTAACCCTTCAAGTTGTAGATAAGGGGTTGTTTGTAAGTTCTTTAAGGATTTTAGTCACAAACAGAATGCTACGTAGTTGATGCCCCGGAATAAGCTAGTATTATTCAAATTAGTAAGGAAGACTTGTAAATTGGCCACCTGGCGTTAAGATTCACTTAAACATTGATATTCTATAAAATGTTAAACATCCCTTTCATCGTCAAAGCGCCACCAACCATGAAAACTAAAAAGTTATCTCCTATGCTCGTAGTTAAACGGACTTACACACACTTCAAATCGGAACACAACGTTAATAGCATTTCTTTATCGCATTAGACCATGAAATGAGTAGGTGGTACCTACCCAAATGGGCTTGCACCAAGTCCTACCACTAAGAAGACATGTTTAATACAATCTGCTAAGTAACTCAACTATCGCTTTCTTTTAACAAAATAGTCAAATTCCTTCAACAAGAAATCGATTTTTAATCATAAATCTTCACAGAAAGGTTTTTTTTCTGAATAATTAAATGATAGATATGACCTTCCTTTATGGGTATCCATTTGGACCTTTTGTACAGAGCCCTCTTGGGGGAATAAATACATAGACCATAACACTAGTTGGGCCGACCGCGTAGATAAATATGACGTATTATTATGTTTCCAGAACGGGGTAACGATTAATATGAGGGTATATTGACAAGAGGAGCGATAAGCTTAGCGTCAAGCGATTTGAAAGTAAATAAATCATTTGGTTCCGAAATAACTTTGAAAGTATAGATTATTTTTTGACTGGGCTTTCAAAATTATGTTACGTCATTTAAAACACTAGACATTTTGTTTTAATTTACTATGTGGGTAGAATATAGACTCCATTTTTACGTGTTGTTGTTATATTCAATAAATAATCTCACTGTAGGCTTTAAAATAACTGACAATCTTCAATCATTTTAAATATTTCTGATAAGTCCACCGCCATCATGATATTCGAAAGTTGGACATTTGGAATTTGCAGCTCGAATATTAACTGACCGCCTACAGTTATGTTATTTATCTCATAGACTGCATCATTAGCTCTTTAAGATACGACGGGCATAACACTATCAGTTTTGCACGAAACGCCTTTATATAATAAAGCTTTATCAAGATAAAAATATATAAAATTTTAGATAAATTTAAAATGTTAACACTTTAAAATTTATTCGCCTTTCTTTTACATATTATAGAGAAATATTTCCCGACGTCAATATAATCCGCTTATAACCCCACAAAGCATGCACCCTTAAAAAGTATACCCTGTATTATTTCAAGAAAAATGTTACGAAGGCAAGTAACATTCCCTGTTACTGTCACGAGGATTTGTTTTTCTTCGGTATTCGAATATACTATACACGCACACTATTTTCCGTCTTAAAATTCATTCAATAAAGGCGAATTTGCCGTAACGTAATTTCTCTATGTGTTTATCTACCAACCTTATAAGATACCTTTACTTGGATTATTACTATACTTTTTCCGAGAAATTCTTCGGCAACGACATCCGAATATGGACTCTGTTTTCTAAGACATAAGATGAACTGTCGTTTAACGTAATTGCGTACAATTAAAAATATAATAAAACCTATAAAAGAAATCGCATCACATAAAACATAATTATATTTTCCGAGCCTTTGTTTCAATGTAATTATAAAAATATTCCTTGGTTTCGTTACGGAGTCGTTTTAATTAAATATTTTGTTTTTTTTTTTATTTTTTATATATATATAATTCAATTGACTACACTGTCAAAGAAACTCGTTTAAAAAATTAATTTTGCAAAAGTTTAAATTCAAAACATTTCCATGGTGCGACTGGAATTAAATTGTAACTTTTCCTTTTATCTATCTAATCTAAAAAGATAATATATTAATTTGCTTAATAGAATATTCAATACACTTAGAAAATAATATAAGCTTTAAAACTCATTGCTTTGACTCTGTTATTATTTGTCGAATTTTTCCAAGAACAATGTTTAACGTTATCGCTCTCTTTTCGTCTTTAGTAATTTGACATTTAAACAAAAAAGATAAAACATCAAGTAATTCTATTCGAATATTATTTTATTTAGATATTATTGAACAAATTACGTCAAGGCTTAACATATTTAGAGAAGGTAGGTAGGTATCTGATGGTAAGGAGCTACTCCCATATACATTAACATTATAAGAAATATTAACAATTCTTTACATCACCAATACGACACGAATCATCATCATCCTCCTGCCCTTATCACAATTTTACTTGGGGTCGGCGCAGCATGTCTTCTTCCATACTTCTCTGTCTGAGGTCTCATAACATTCCTTCCAGCCATATCGTCTTTTACGCAAGCCATCCATCGTTTCTTTGGTCAATACGACACGAACCATGGAAACTAAACTTGTATTATTATGACGAACTCTGTGGTCGAGTTGTGTGTACACCGGTTTTCATGGGTACGCCACTCCGAGGTCCCGCGTTCTATTCCCGGCCGAATCGATGTAGAAAAAAGTTAATTAGTTTTCTATGTTGTCTTTGGTCTGGGTGCATGTGGTACAGTCGTTACTTTTGATTTTCCATAACACAAGTGCTTTAGCTACTTACATTGGGATCAGAGTAATGTATGTGATGTTGTCCAATATTTATTTATGTACCTTGTTATTGTTACACTGGCTCACTGACGTTTCAAACCAGGACACAACAATACCGAGTATTGCTGTTCAGCGATAGAATATATGGTGAGATATAGAACAGCTGTCATTAACAAAAATCATTTAAACAAAATCGGAGTGAGCTAATCTGTAAAGTGAATTACGCTCCGTCGAAGCAGTCCACTGGGATTATTTCGACTGGATTACTTATTTACGCATCCTTACAGCCCTAATTAGGGAATTCAATTATTTCTTAATCAAATCATGGTTTCAGTTATGTATTTAAAATTTATATTCAATTCTTGAAATCTCATCGATATCAGATGTGATTTCAAGATTTTGAACAATTCTTTTATTTAGTGGGTCACCTGATGGTAAGTGGTCACCACCGAGCATAGATAGATAGTTGACGCCGTAAGAAATATTTTTCATTCCTTATATCTTAAAGGCGCCACCAACATTAGAAATAAAGGTATTATGCCCCTTGTGCCTGGCTCACTTACCATTCAAACCGGAACACAAGAATACAAAGTATTACCTATGGGTGGTAGAATATATAAACAGAGGGGCTTGCACAAAGCCCTACAACCACATTCAGCGTTTCTTATAAACATTACAAGGTTGTGTTAAGCAAAGACTTGTTTCCTTTTGGCACAATTAATTTGGCGTTTGAAAGAAAAGGATGGCGCTGTTTAACAACACCCCACCCCCAAAATAATAAGTTGTGTATCTAAAATATATAATCACGTCGAATTTAAAGACTGAATTGTAGTTATTTTCTTAATAAAAATGAAAGGGAGCCACCTGATGGTAAGTGGTCACTGCTTTTAAACATTGAGAAATACATTTTAAATATTATTAAAACGAATTATTAAAAAAAAATTCAATAGCAGATCGACAAATAATCACAAACATTACATGTGTGTAAGCACACGTACATATGTGTGTATTTGTGATATATAGTTGCATGTATATATCCCCTTATATAGGCGAATGTCAGTCCCCTATGTATACGCAATAAGCGTGCGTTTTAATTACATTAGTAAATGATGAAAATCAGTCAAAACGAATTTAAATTAGACGCGAAGATTTCCTCAATAAATCCTTCACGGAGTACATTAAAAAACTGCGCCGTAATAAAAAAAAAAATAAGTTTATCCCAAAGAGAATATTTATTCCAGAAATTATTTTCACATTTCATAAGCATTTCATTGAAAAGGGATAATTAGAATGAGCGAAGCGGCAATGTCGGTCGGAAAATTATTTTTAAACGCGTAAGTGTGTTCGGTCTGGAGTCTGAACAAGGCTGTATGTGTGTGTTTACATTAAGTATCCAATTTGTGTGTTAAATTTTCGTAATACGTAAAAAGGAGCGCGTAAATTATGTAAAATATGAAAAATTAAACGTCAGAAACGTTTCGTCCAAAACGTTACACACAGAAACGTTGCACTAAAATGATCTCAAATATAAATTTTAAAATCGTTCCATTTATAATACTTGCGTTATTGAGCCTTAAATAATAATTTCTTATAAACGATAATGATCACAATAAATGGGTAAATATTTTTTTACAAAGAGCAACCCCTGTGACGTCACGCCGAATACAAAATCAATATAATATTATCTAAATATCGCACATTCTAGTTTGACCCCTGCTGACCCTGCACAGTTCACTTGCCACACGAGACGCTACGCATCCGCCCTGTTTCATTTCATCGATAATAGATGTAATAAAATTAGAAATGGCGTCAGTGTTATAGAATTTAATTTACAAAAAAAGTGAGAGGTGTCATGCTGACCCTTTCTTTATTAAATAAATCAAATACTAAAACGTCTGAAAGTTACTTGATAAAGAAATAAAGGTACGACAGTAAAATTGTAATTGTCACCTCTATCTTGATAAACGTATATATAAATCTTGTGTACTAAACTCCTCTAGAACGGTTGGATTGTCTTAGGTGACTTCATGTATGTCTGAGTGCCTTGATGGTTAACATAAGACCCAGTAGTTGGCGCTCCGATCGGGAAGTAAATAAAATTCTCATTTCTCTTAGACGAATTCGGGACGGACAGAAAGTTTTTTTTTTTTTTATTCTTTATTGTACAAATAAAACATGTACAGAGGGCGGACTTAACGCTATAACAGCATTTTCTGCCAGCCAACCCAGAATAGTGTAGGAGAGTAGTCAGTAGGGTGTGCACAGAAGTTAAAGAATAATTTTAAAAAATATATACATAGCAATACATGCCTATAGACAGTTCTTATATTATGTTTAGTACAGCTGACAAACAAACATATAGGTACTATAGACAAGTACTATTAAGTTACGTGTTAAGTAACACTGTGAATATCCCACCAATCAAAGCCTCCTCTCCACTTAAGGACAACGTTACGATACCATCACGCTGCTCCAATTGATGGATACACGAGTCAAAATTTTCATTTAACTCTTGTTTTTCCTCGATACAAATTAAACACATGTAAATTCAGTGGTCACCCAGATTTAATACCACATACGGTTAAGATTCAGGTATTCTAAGCCTTAGGTCACTTGGTTATAAAACAAATTACCTAACTCCGAAACTAGATGCAAAAAAAAACGTAAAAAATGTCACTAAATATTATTTATTAAAGAAATAATGACTGAAGTGTGGCATCACCTTAATGATGCCATTTCTGCAATTCTTAAATTCTAGTTCTGCAATACAGAGTAAAGTTGAAACAGAGGTTGCAATTTGTATTGAAATGTTATATATATATAGATGTTATGTATTACATATAATATTATATGTTCTATTAATTTTTATTTTCTCTTACAGGTAAGTACGAGGCTGAATGTTTGGTGAGAGATATTTGTGTTATTTTAACATAAATGAGACACGAATGTTTGTTTAAGTATAATTTATAATTATGTTACACGTGAACAAAATGTTTTAACAAATAATAAGGACGGTTTTGTTAACGAACAACATTGAAAGAAGTAAATTATTTTTTAATAAAACTTACATTGAATTGCTTATCGTTGATCATTTTCATCATTGATTTCAATTAAATAGTAAGGCGTGATAGTTTTTTTTACAACTGGCAATATTTAAATATTTTTCGCAGAAAATTTATCAAACAAATATACTTGAAAACAATAAACAACACAATACGATCGACAAAAATACGAAATTATATAAACGATTCGAATTCAATAAATAAAGTAAAAGTTAGAACAGAATATTAATAATAATTAAGAGATATATTTATTTATAAGATTCCGCCAACAATGTTAACATGTTTTATGACAAAATATTAAATAAATGTGAAATAATTAGACCGCCTTTTGTAAAAACTTCTGTAACAAGTCGAAGTCGAAGTCAAAAAAATAAGTTGTTAACTTCCAGGCTGGATATATTACATACATACATAATTGTATTTAACTAACATGACTGTATTTTTAGATATTGAAAAAAGAGTAACTACTGAGCCTCTTGCTGGTTCCTCTCGGTATAATCTACATTCCAAACCGGTGGTAGCTTTACTTTAAATCGTTTGTTAAATGACGATTCAAAAGTGCTCATAAAGGCCTACTTGAATAAAGTATATTTTGATTTTGATTTTTGAAAAACTTTATTCAAACAAACATGCCAAATTGTTATATATAAGAACTTTTTGGGTATGCTTTATATCATATTTGTACATAAGTAAATTAAATTCACTTCCAACATAATGTCCGATAAGATGACATTTATACAGTTTTATCGTATTATTTTTCTATCTAACATTAAGCTAAATAACTTTACAATAATATATAGCCACTTTAATCAAAATATCATAACCGTAAAATGACAAAAAATAAATAATTAACAAATTCAAATTTCGAACTTATATCACTTTGACGTATATTCAAAAAATTAAAATACGCCATGATACACATAACGAGAGGATTTCAGTGAATTATATTTAAATAGAATTCCTGGCCTATGTTTGGCAGCCTATGTATAATTAAGATTATCTCGCTCAAACTATGATGTATATAGCATTAAACCTTTGCGGAACCGCTCGTCCGTGCAATGTTGCTTCTAAACATATAGCTTTGTAGCCAATGTGCATTAATTATTTACTGTTCAACATAATATAGTAACAGTATCATTCCTTATCTTATTACACTAGAATTATTATAATTAGATAAATAACAATATTATGTGTCTTTAAATTATAATAGTACAACTACGAATTTAAAATTTTTAAAATTCTTAAAAATAACAAATTTAAGTTGTGCCTTTTCGGTTTCTTACCCTGTCGTGACGTCAATCTAGCTAGATAACTAGGTATAAAGAATATAGTTAAGCAATAGTAGATAAAGACTGTGTAAACGAGTTAATTGAATTGGAGCTGATACCAAGCTGTCGCTCACCGAATAGGTGGTTTTTTTTTAGAATATAATTTTACCTTTTTAATGAAAAATGTAGGCACTGGTAATATGCAACCTCTATATAGAATGGTAAGTGGTCACCATCAATTTTACGATATCAAATCGAATCGTATCAAAATATTTATTATTATAAGCACTTTTGAGTCTTCATGTTACATTATTGAATTAAATATAAAGCTCACTTCAGAAAGTAAAAAAAAAATGTATCGTGCTTAAAAAATTACACCGGCTAAATCAAATTAAATCAAACCAAAGTCAAATAAACAACGATTTTATGTTACTTCAGTCTAATGGTAAATGCATTTGACGTCTCAGCGAAAAGTCTGTAGTCGAGTCAGACGATTTTAAACTTTACGAACATGTAATAGAGCGGTCAGGATACGAACGAATATGTCGCTTAAGGCAAATGGTCTCCGTGATTTGTTGTGTGGTATAATATACAAGATTATTACGAATTTTTAATTCAAATTGTCTTAAAAACGTTATCCTGTGTAAAAATGGAAGGCTTTATTTTAAACTAATTGTTACATGAATAAGTTCAATTTGAATTAAGTTTTTGTATCAATGGAACTGAGATGGCCTCGTGGTTAAAACGCTTGTACCTTAACCGATGATTTCGTGCTAGAACTCTAGCAAAAACGACTGAGTTTTCATATGCTTCATTTGTGTTTATCCCGTATTTAGCGGTGAAAAAAAAGATCGAAAAAAAATCAGCATGATTATGTCTAATTTCAATGAAATCCTGCCACATATCCACCAACTTAATTTAAAGCGGCGCGATGGAATCCTTGTTCCACTACCTTCTCCACAATGGGTGCCTTAACCCGACAAAATTCTTTGTAAAATTTTCTAGAACTAGAAATGTACCATTTATACTTCCGTTAAACATCATTTTTCATCGAAGCGACGCTTCAAAACTTTATAAGGCTTTGGAGTTATATCAATCATCCCATTACTTAGACCATTCTCGTCCATGAAGCGACATTTGGTTCAGCGCTAATTGTTCAGACTCCTCTTTTTATAGCTCCCTTTTTTAATTACGGGGGAGTTTTATTGTTGTTCAATTAATGTGGAAACAATTGGTGATTGTTTTATTAAAACAATTGTTTTTGTCTTGCCAGTCATAATACCACTTAGATTTTGCAACAGGTCTCTTTTATTTGTATTAAAGTCCGAGTGTTTATTCATTTGTTTTTATTATTTTAGAGAATACGGAAAGATTATTTCGAAGTTCTTTGATCTTCTAGTTAACGATTCGAAGGATTTTATTGGAGTATTGTGAAGGTTTTTTCTGGATCTTCCTTAAAGGAAAGTAATGTTTGCTATGGAAAAATTAACTTATATAATCGCGACCTTCTCCTCCCAAATTTTTTAGTTGCACTTTATGTATTTCGAATTTTGGAAGATTCTCGGTAGAATCTACATTCCGAACCGATGGCAGATTTACTTTTAACATAATTGTCGACTTGAATAAAGTACATTTAATTATTTTTTTAATATGTGTTTCTAATGCTCTATGACAAAGAAAAATACTTAATGAGATTCTTGAAGTCTTATCTAAGCTTAGGAAATCGATATAGCATTGAAACTATATACGAAGAAAAAAAAATTACAAACTTTTATAAAAATCAGTCAGTTTTTCAGACTTTGACGAGTTTTGATCTCGTTTTTTTCAGCTTTAAAATATTAATAATTCATTGAATAATAAATCATCGTGCTGAATATTCATTATACCAATTGTTTTAGGAATCAGTTTTATTTGATTAATCGCTTGCCTTCAAAATGAGCCATTCCAGAGGTGCCATACGTCGGTCAGTTGGCAGTGTCTTGTCACCAACGGACCTCGCCTTGATGGAGAATCCAAAAAGATATAGCTCTCCAGTGTGTGAAAACATAACATGCACTCTATACCCTCACTCTCATTTCTCCTCTCCTCTCCTTCTCATTTCACGCTCTTCAATATAAATTTATCTGGTGAAGACATAAGAGAAGACAAGAAAGAATTAAATCTCTCCACATATAATTTTCTCATGACATTGTAAGTTTTGCATTTTTGGTATCTAAAGCTCCTAATCCAGTGAGACGCGAGTAGCTTGGGGAAATAACCTTTTTTTCATTCGAATTTCAGTCAAATGGAACGCATTCTTTTTTTGAATTTCGAACAAAGTAACTCTTGATGTTTTATTAAGTTATTGAAACAAATCTCCCTCAGGTGACCATTTCGCCTTTATCACGAACCGTACTAGTTTTAAATAATGAATATTATTATTTTTAAGAAAAACTGTAATTATCTTTAAGAGTTAAGTAGTCTGTAATATCTTTGTTTTAGAGGACCTAGCTTTCGTTATTCATTTAAGTTATGGCGAGGTTTAAAGGTAAGCGGATGAAAAGTATACTTTTTCTAAGTAAGCTTTTACTCAATTTAAGTAGGCTTTTATAACAGTTTATATATAACAGATATATTATCGGCTTTTATAAAAACATTGCAATAAAATATTATATATATTTTATTACGATATACACTAGCTGAACCTGTGGCTTTACCTGCGCGAAATTTATAGAACACAAACTTCCAAGCTCCGTCTTAACCCTTTAGGGGTAGAGTTTCGTAAAATACGTTCTTATCAGATGTCTACACCCTATAAGAAACCTACCTGACAAATTTCAAGTTTTTAGGTGTTATAGTTTTTCAGATTTCGACGATTAATCTGCAAAAGTTTAAAGTATACAATTTTTAAAACCGCTAAAGATTTTGAGAGCCGAGATGGCCCAGTGGTTAGAATGCGCACATCTTAACCGATGATTTCGGGTTCAAACCCAGGCAGGCACAACTGAATTTCCATGTGCTTAATTTGTGTTTATAATTCATCTCGTGCTCGGCGGTGAAGGAAAACATCGTGAGGAAACCTGCATGTGACTAATTTCAACGAAATTCTGCCACATGTGTATTCCGCCAACCCGCATTGGAGCAGCGTGGTGGAATATGCTCCAAGCCTTCTCCTTAAAGGGAGAGGAGGCCTTTAGCCCAGCAGTGGGAAATTTACAGGCTGCTAATGCTAAAAAAAAAAAAGATTTAACATTTAATAGCTCTCCCGATAACTAGAACATTATGTCTGTATGTTCTGAGACTATCTCTGCTGTAGTTATAAAGCAATCTTCATTAATTGTCGAGTACAGTCACGTAAAAACTACAAATCTAGAATACAGCTAGGCGTTAAAATCTCACGAGCTCAAATCATTGCTTGCAAGCCGATTGCCGAGACTACTTTTTTGATGTCTATCTCTTTCTAACACAGTATCTGTATAATAGGTTATCTCGCTCGAACGGCAGCTATTTAAACGCATCGTGTACAATTGCGACCAGCCTCCCGATGGTACTAAGTGCTAGATCTAATCGTTAAGTGCTTCAATCAGATTACTCGCGACTGTACTTTTTCGGCACATATGTCTATCTCTATCTAACACGATCTATTTTCTCGCTCGAATGCTTCATGATTTAACGCTTCCCGTACGATCTCGTCCAGCCTACTCCGAAGGGTATAAAGTGTTCGTTCTAACCGTTAAGTGATTCCAATCAGATTACTCGCGACTGTACTTTACACGGTACTCTCTATATAAGGACTTTATATTAATTTTTTTCTGCCATTTATTTCAAATGTTCAATAGCTTCTCTGTTTAAAATTGGTTAATGGAAATTTGAGTAAAATTCTTAATATTAAATAATCGTTAATATATGTTCCATGATGACTGTCATATAAACGTATTTATAATGAAAACAATTAACATTACAAACTCTTTGGATTTAAGAAGAAAAAAAACAAGAATTAAACTTTTATTTAAATATAAACACTGTCAAATTGTTACTAACATCCCACTTTAATACTATATACTTAAAATTTCAATATAAACTTTAAAGAACTTTAAATTTTTTAAAAGGCCGAGTTAAAAATAAACATATATAATGACCAAACTTACCTGCAATAGAAAATATATATAAACTTGTAGTTTAAAGTAACTGATCTCAACGTTATCAGCTAAGCCAGACGAATTCAGTGACACTCCCGAAACTAGAAGTCTGTCTGACCGTTGTACCAATTACATATGACATTAATATGTAAATAGTTCTTACTTGATATGATTCAAGTACATTACAGTCTCATTGGGACACAATGCATTCGTTACAGAATCTGGCTTCAATCCAACCGTATATCTAACGGCTCTGAACTACACGTTACCAATTTTTTTTCTCACTCTGTTTCGAAATTGATATTCAATGGTTACCTGGCGGGTTAGTCTAGCCGGTTGATTTTGGAACTCCTTGGTTGAGATTAATTTTAAGGATCGAATATCAATGCAGCGTTTGTTCTGTAATTTCTTTTTTTTTTTTTCTCTTTATTTTGACACAAACAGTCATTAATCTAAAACTAAGTAACATAAAGACAAGGAGTGTCCAAACTTGAATACATTTAGAATATATATATATATATATATATATTTTAACAACATCAGTTTGAAAACACTGGTGAAAGTCGTCTAAACAGAAATGATACATACCTTAAACTATTAAATAGAGAACAAGTAAATAAGAGATTATATAAAATATATATATATATTTTAGTCACTAATACATTTAAAAAAACCAAAAAAAAAAAAAAACGAAAAGAGAAAAAAGAGATTTAATCGTTTAATATATTATAAGTGAAGTTTTCTTGCGATTTTGACTTTAAAAGTATTCAAGGAATTATTGAAGAGGTCAATATCATTAAATTCTTTGTAATGTTTTTAAGTTAAATATTCTTTGACGTATAATTCCACACTAATTTTTCAGTCAAGTTAAGTCATCTAACAGCATTGATATAATTAATAATAAAATATTTCTTGGTGGTTGGATTTTGTACAACCCCATCTGGGTTACCACTACTCATCATATTTTCTACCGCCAAGCAGTGATGTTGAGTTTCCAAGGTTGGTGGCCATTGGCGATGTAAGGAATGGTTAATTATCTTACAGCGCCAATGTCTATGAGCGGTGGTAGCATCAGGTGGCCCATTTGTCTGTCCACCGATCTTTTTTTTTATTATATCGGTAGGCGAGCAAATGCGCCACCAACCTTGGGAACCAAGATGTTACGTCCCTTGTGCCTGTAGTTACACTGGCTAACTCACCATTCAAACCGGAACACAACAATACTGAGTACTGCTGTTTGGCGGTAGAATATCTGATGACTGGGTGGTATCTACCCAGACGGGCTTACACAAAGCCCTACCACCACTAAGGATCTATATCATTTAACATTATAAATTCACATAATTAAATAAAAAAAAAAAAACTACTAGTAACTTGGGTTCTTTTCTATGTAAACATGTTTTCATCACGCTTGTTACACAATGAATATTAAAGTTGAACATTATAAATGGAATGTTTAATAAAAAATTAATATATACAAACGAAATATATCGCTATGTGTGTATTAAAGATTCAAATGTGTGAATCAAGATTACGACTGTGTGCGTACGATCGATACGTCATACATGTGTTTGTTCGTATATATGTAATCCTATAAAGGTTACACGCATGGGTTTATAATTGTTATATATTTTATATATACATTTATCTGTGTGTATAATCACATTAGTCAAGTAAAACCACAACAGTTGACTAGTATATAATAATGAATCGGATCGCGTGACCATTGTCAGACAGACTGAGAACTTCAATCGATACTATATAATAGAAACAAGTTATAGTATTACTAGATGTGTCAAAATATTGTTAGAATTAAAAAAAAAAAAAAAAAAACCTTTGATATTAGAGTATTTAAGTTAAGACAACTCCGCTCCACCTTCCCTTTAAATGGTTAAGATAGACAAATTAGATAGAGCTACTGGATTCAAAATGCTATTTCATTTCTGTTTGAACGCTGAACAGCCTCGTTGGTCTTCTCATCAGACAATGTCGGATGGACAAATGCATCTAATGATAAGTGTTCAGCATCGTTCATAGACATCGGTGCTCAAAATTCCTTACATCACCAGTGTGCCCCCATTCTCAGGATGTTTTCTCCCTTGTACCTGAAATTACATTGGTATTTGTTGAAAGAGTAACTACAGAGTTTCTTGTCGGTTCTTCTCGGTAGAATCTACATTCCGAACTGGTGATAGCCTTACTTAATATAGTTTGTTAAATGACGATTCAAAAGTGCGTGTAAAAGCCTACCCGAATAAAGTATATTTTGATTTTGATTTATAAGCTAAAATACAACGATTCTAAGTAAAACTATTTCGCGGTAAAATCTTATTAGTAGATACTTATCCAGAGAAGTTTGCAAACCCTACCACCAAGTAAATCAGTCTAAGAATATGCTTACATTTATGCGTTGCATATCGTTGACAATCGAAAATTGATGAAAAATGACATCAACCGTTACATAGATTTAATTATTTATGAAATCAGAACACAGAAATATAGAGCTTAAAGATAGCATAACAACTAAAAGAATCGTTCTAACAAACTATACGAATAGAAACACAAACAATCGGTCTAGAATAGAACAAATCAATCGCACTTATAATATAATTAATAACCCTTTGAACATGTCGAACATTGAAGTCACATCTAGTCGTATTTTATATTCGCGTTCGCTTTTTATAGACAATTGAGTTACATTCGACGATGCCCCGGGGAACCAGGAGCGCAAACATTGAAGAATTGATGACCGATTCCATGGAGAAGTCGCATTTATATGACATGACTGAAACTATGCTTCGTCGTAAATATAAAAATATATATATATATCGTTAGTTTTTCTTGGAAACGGGACTCATTTTCAAAAGTCACGAGTTGCGCAACCTCCGAAGCTAAGTTTCCGTGTCCTTGTCCCTGTACGTGGTCACTCAAGCGTTGATTGGGATTACAATACAAAGTATTTCTATGCGTGCTACCTGTGTGTGTGATGGACTTGTACACCTTTACCACCAAGTGAATACATTAATTAAATTAAAATACCCATAGTGTTATAGGAAGTGGAACACCTTTTAGTGGTGTCTAAAATTAGGAAAGCTGATATTTTCATCGACGCTGTTGATTATTTTATTTGAAATATGCGTATTAATGCGTCTTAAATTAAATTATTATTTAAGATTTACCTAGGAAATCATCATCATCCGACGACGAATTTGACGACCTCCGTGGTCGAGAAGTATGTACACCGGTTTTCATGGGTACGCCACTCCGAGGTCCCGGGTTCGATTCCCGGCCGAGTCGATGTAGAAAAAGTTCATTAGTTTTCTACGTTGTCTTGGGTCTGGGTGTATGTGGTACCGTCGTTACTTCTGATTTCCATAACACAAGTGCTTTAGCTACTTACATTGGGATCAGAGTAATGTATGTGATGTTGTCCAATATTTTTTTTTATTTTTATCCTCCTGCCGTTATCCCAATTTTATTTGGGGTCAGCGCAGCATGTCTTCCTACTTATTTCTTCATACTTATTTCATACATAATAATACTGATAGAAAACTGATACTATTTTTTTTAAAGAAACAAGGTAGCTTATTAGAGAGAAGTTTCGTCTTATGGGTTGCACTTCAGGTATTATGTAAAATGAATTTCATCAAATTCATTTCAGTGGTTTGGTCGTGAAAGCGCAACAGACAGACACACTTACTTTCACATATATATTAGTATAGATTGAATTTATATTAAGGTTAACGTATATTAGTTCGAATCAGGTTTAATTAAAACCTGTTAATTTACTTATATTTCTTTAATTACAAAAATCTATGCTGAATCCAGTGTACATGATATTTTTATACGCCATCATCTAGAATATACATTTTCCATAAATATGTGTCAAATAAACACGACCATACACACACATAGATAACTCTTAAACTACATACACAAAACAAATGATACACACATTTAAAATCAAAGAAATAGAATACAATAAATTCTATCCAATAATAGTCGATAATTTATTTCGAATCGTGTCTGACTAAACGCTATCAGATAAGATGTCATAGCAAAGCAAACCAAAACATCAGATACAAGTAGAGCTGAGGCCTGGATTAAGAAAATCAATACTTAAGCCGGTCCAAGGATGGATATAAAACTAAAAATTAAACAATACATAGCTAGATGCTGCCAAGACTACGCTATTAAGTTTGATGCATATCTGCGACTCTTGGCAAAGATGCTTGAATGCGTCGTTAGTTACTCTATAAAGAGGCTGACCATCCACGAGATATATAGCGCAGTTAACAGCGATACTTTTATGGGATATGATATATATTTTTTTTATATTTCCAACCGGTGGTGACTTTACGTTTGATTTTGTCTTGTTAATGTTTAAATTGTTTTCAATTTTGTTGCAAAATCTAGATATAATTTTATTAAATATATACAGCGAAACATCTTAGTTTCCAAGGTCAGTGGCGCATTGGTGATGTAAGGAATGGTTAATATTTCTTACAACGCCATTGTCTATGGGCGATGGTGACCACTTACCATCAGATGGCCCATTTGCTGGGGCGCCAACCGAAAAAAAAAAACAGCAATAGTTAGTATTATTGTGTCCTGGTTTGAAAGGACACACACAGGAAAAGCGAGTGAGTTAGTGTAAGGCACAAGGGACATTACATGTTGGTTCCCAAGGTTGGTAGCGCTTTGACGATGTAAGGAATAGTTACCAATGTTTACGGGCAGTGGTTACCACGGTGGTGGTGGTTACCATCAGATGGCCCGTGGGCCTCAATATGTTTTGAAATATCCATATATATAAAGTAAAATACATTTAAATAAAAGTTTATTAAAAAAATCCTTTTAATAATGAATCAATGAATATATTTAAGGCGGAGTTTAATTAAAGTGATACTTATAAGCAATATAATCTTATAAAATACCAAAATCAATCTAAATCAGCAAAGCCATTCTAGATTATAATAGCAAAAAAAAACAATTGATAATCTCCTCTTTGAGTTAAACGGGTTACTGAGTGGAGGATAAGTAAGTTACTGAAGAGTCGTGAAATGGTATTTTCATTGTGTCTAGAAGCCTTCAAGTCGCGTTGGAATGTTTTTACAGTGACTTCCCAGACTATCAAAACGACGGATACCTATGAAGTTTTCAAAACTATCCTATATTTTTTAAAATCGGTGGTACCTACGGTATAAAAGATAAGGTGCTGAGATGAGGTTGCACGATGCATTGCCACTAAGTCAATTTTCTCTACTATTGAGCCACAGCAGGAGCAGGCTTGAGGCCTATTGGTTTGGTAAATACATATTTGGCAGTACACCCATGCAGGTTTCCTCACGATATTTACTTTCACCGAGCACGAGACATAGTATATGTAGAGTTGAACCTCGGTTAAATTTCTAATTTCTACTTTTTCTTGGAATCTATCCTTCTAGTTTTCCACGGTGATTGCCTGATTTTCTAAACATTCCAGCCATTTGAGCTTGGGCCTGTCTTGACTGACTTGTTCGTACACCAGGCGGAGTCGGAGGCGTTTAGATAATCTGGCTTGATTCGTTCTTAAATTTTAATTGTCTTCATAATGTTCAACATATCACAACTTATCGTATTATCCATCGCCCTGCAAGAGCCGTTCATTGAATTAACAAATACATAAAATTAGGCAAATCCTGAATAACACATACTATTATTATAGTTAGTAAGATTTAATAATAATAAATTAAATATTAAATGTAAATTTTTTAAATAAATTATAATGAAATTAGCGTCCAGGGAATAAATAGGCAGAGATTCCAATATTTATAAATGCGAAAATGAATGAAGTCAGGGGCGCAATAACTCGCTGATAAAATACACAATTAAAATACATATTAATGAAAAAGGAACGAGAGATATTTAATTACATCATTTCATTCTTGAATGAATGGAATTCTTTACGTATGTTTATTCATTGGTTCTTTTAATATGTCACGGGGATTTTAAATTACATTCATTTCATTGTCTGAGTGAATGGCATTATGGTGAACGTTTGTTGCTGAAAATCTTGTCCATACAACATTATTGTATTAATTTCGTTTATTTGAATTTAATTCGAGATGCATATTATCTCACGATGTTTTCTTTCGCCACTATGCACGAATAACTGTTATTTTTTTCATTTACCAAATTGGCTACCACTGGCTGTGGTCACTACCTACTACTGCTACTTTAGACATTGGTACTTTAAGAAAAAATCCTCATAACGCAATACCGAGCCTGGGAACTAAGATGTTATGTCCCTTGTGCCAGTAGTTACACTGGTTTACTCACCCTTCAAACCGGAACACAACAATACTGAGTACTGCTGTTTGGAATCAAATATCTGATGGGTGGGTGGTACCTACCTAGACTGGCTTGCACAAAGCCCTACCACCAAGTAGGTAATACATATTGCATACTGACATTTACTTTCTCTTTTAAACTAACAACGCTTGTTTGAACACACGAGTAACGACTGAGTGTTACTTTGTGTATATTAAAAGGTGCTATATAGGGTTTATAAGCCATCTAAACAGACTATGACGTCAGCAGACCGTTCACACGGTCCTTTTCGAATCCAACTGCAAATATTTTCTGTTTCCCTTCAACCGATGCACAAATGGAAACTTAAAACAAGAATTTCATTAAGTTCCGTCTGTCGTGTAAAGTAACAGCGTAACGATTAGTTTTATAGTGCATTCCTAAAATACAACGCAAGTGTTTGTTAAGCGTTTCCTATCATTTGTCTGCAGTGGTATTTGAATAATGTTACTTAAATTTTCCATTAAGAACTTAGTGTTTTAAAGTTAATAAACTGGATTAACTTTTAGTTAACAAGAATCGATTTCGAATGTCTTAGAATTTCATTGAATTAAAGTTTTTGGAATGATGTTCGTTTACGATGCGCGTAAGGCAAATGCCCCCTATTTAACCTAACCTCTCTTTCTCGTTTTACTGTATAAGGTTTTATAAAAAATATTTCCGTCATGTTAAATTCCGATAGGATATTTGATAACAATTTTGTTTTTTTTTTTAACTTTGTTAATTTATTTTTTATGTGACTGTTATTAAATACATGATACATGACAAAAGGAGTTCTTTCCGGGTATTCCGCAACAACGCTCATTTTTTATAACGATTTCGTTTCAAATATGAATCATGCATTATTAAACTTCAATGCTTTCTTTAATTTAAATATTTTAAAGATACTATGAGCTGAAAATATTCCATTACGTGAAAAGTGCGCGTAGTAGTATCTGCTAGTGGGTGTTTATCGCGAACAATTTTGATACTTGAGCTTAATATAGTGCGTGATAATTTGACGTGGTCTTATAAATAGTTATAAATAATATAATAATTAGCAGCCTGTAATTTTCCCACTGCTAGGCTAAAGGTCTCCTCCCCCTTTGAGGAGAAGATTTGGAGCATATTCCACCATGCTGCTCCAATGCGGATTGGTGGAATACACATGTGGCAGAATTTCGTTGAAATTAGACACATGCAGGTTTCCTAACGATATTTTCCTTCACCGCCGAGATGAATTATAAACACAAATTAAGCACATGAAAATTCACTGGTGTCTGCCTGGGTTTGAACCCGAAATCATCGGTTAAGATGCACGCGTTCTAACCACTGGGCCATCTCGGCTCAAGTTATAAATAGTTATATTAAAATCACATTAATAAAAAATATATAAAATAATAACAACAGAGGTAATTCAAGGTTGAATCTACATCTCGAGTTGGGTGTATTTAGGTTAGTATTTACACCCAAGAAACTCATGTAACCAATTTGTTTGCAGTACTATTGCTATCTAAATCTAGGGTTTATTAATAATAATTCAATAGTAACATGATAATTCAAAAGTAGTTATATGAGGCCACTTCAATATAGAATTTGGTTTTTGATTTTTATATTAAAATCAACACACAAGGCCCATAAAACTCACTATGTACTCTTATCCTAAAATTAAATAACAGACATGTTAATAAAATAATATTAAATGTATATGTCTTGTATGGGTTCATGAATAGCTCCATCCTTTTTTATGAAAGGGACGGGTATATATTGACTTTGTGGAGACGGAACACTAAGCCTGTTAGAAGTTTTACGTTTTTCCGCTTCTCGTATTCATAATTAATAATTATCGCTAGTTCTACTAAAATATTTTTTTTATTAATTTAAATTTATTTGCCGAGATGGTCAGTGTTTAACCCAAATTTGATCTTGGTTAATATTGGGTTCAAACCCGGTCATACACCACTGGCATTTCATGGGCTTAATTTGCGTTTATAATTCACGTCATGGCGAAAATTTAGCTTCAATAGAGCAAGGTTTGAAATAAGGTTCTAAACTATTCCTCTAACGGAGAAGCCTTTTTAATGAAATACGTAGGCCGTCACCAGCAGCATTACCTTAAAAACTAACAGAATCAATACAGAAATAACCATCTAAAGGCCAAGCGGCGTAGCTATAAATATCCTCAGACAAGTTATTTTAATATCCTTCATTGAAGAGGTACTTTCTTAAAAGCTTAATAATTTTTTTTCGAAGTAAAACCAGAGGTCCGTGCTAGTTGAACAAATGCCATCAAAGCAGCAACGGCGTCAAATTTTCAGGCGCTCATTTCGCTATGTTTACGCCGGCTGTTTGTCGAGGCTCCCATTGTAAGCCTTAAGCTGACCTTCCACTGTTTGTTCAGCGCTATATGACGCAGTTAAACTGACTATGACTATGGCTATGACTGCGTGTAGGTGTAATTTATAAAAATCATTTATTAGCTATTATTCTTATTAAATAACCAAATATTTCAAATTTCAACTATCTAGACGCAATAGCTTGTAATACACGTTAAACAGTCAGGACATACGATTTATATATATATATATATAAATATATATATATTATTCTCAAAACGCGTAAATTTCGTTTGATATTATTAAGTTAGAATTTCATTGAAGATGATTAAGTAATTTTTTGACCGTTGAAATCTCAGACCAAACAAATCTGTCAAATGAAAGCCTAAATCATTGTGAAACACTAACAGCTCTGAAAAAAAAATGACATTATTAAATATTCATTAAAAGCATATTATAATGTCTAATGGAATTATTTATTTCCCCAATGACCTTTTTATTTGATTGTCTGTTATTTGATTTAAAATGATATCGCTTTGTATTTAGTGGACGCTTGTTTTAATAATGGTCGGGGTATTAACATTTTGGTAAATCCTATCTCGCTTCGTTGATATTTCGCAAAGAATGGTCACTGTTCACAGTTGAGCGTAGGTCGCTTTTTGTGGCGAAATTAAACCTACCTTTATATCTATCCTTTACCTAGGTAAAGGCTATTCAAATATTAATAGTATTGGTAAAACTAAATGAGTGGAAGGTTTTTCACTGAAATAATGTTAAAGTTTAAGTTGGTAAATGTAAATATTTATTACAAAGGGACGACTTTTTCGGACTTTTACCATTCCAACCTAACCTAACCTAACATGTAAATCCTAAGATTTACTAAGTGAATTATGGTAAAAGTTCGAATCAAAAAGTTTTGTGGACATTTACCATTCATAATCAGTAAATCTTAGGTTTTAGTGGAAAATCTTAAGATTTACCGTAGTTCGAGCTTTCACAGTAACATATATACATATATAGCGGCTTCGCTAACGTTTTAGGTTGATTGCCAGTTATAAGGCATAAAAGAAGATCATGTGCTTCCTTGGTGTTCAAATTTCCTTCTTACCAAATTTTATCAAATTTAGTCCTGTGGTTTGGACTTGAAAGAGCATACATACAGTGTAACTACAGGCACGAGGGTCATAACATCTCAGTTCACAAGGTTGGTGGTGCATTGGTGATGTAAGGAATGGTGACCACTTACCATCAGGTGGCCCATTTGCTCGTCTATCAAAAATATTAAAAAAAAATAACAGTTACTTTCCCATTTATAAAATTAGTATAGATTATGATTTTTAACAATTATTAACCAAAATAAAAGCTGTGACATAGTATAAAAAATTTCTAGATGAGTAGTATGAGTATTTAAATAGAAATAAGTATATCAATTTAAATACAATTAAAATAATAAATTATTACGTCAATAGTAATTTAAAATAAAAAAAGACAATCTAACATCGTTCCATGTTGTAATTTCTCAACACTGTACAAGTGTACCAACCACTGAGCGCTAAAAATGTCTTCAAGTTCACAATATTATCATATTAACCTTAAAAATGTCGGAAAGTAAGAACCCTCACCATCGAATACCTTGGCAGTGAGTTCTTAAATAAAAGTTGGCGAAAATTGGAAGCCACATTTTAATTAGGACGTTCTTATCGCACTTCGACAGGCCTCAGGGCGGAGGGAAAGAGAGAAAAAGTCAATAATTACCTTTTCTCACGGTCAGGAGTGTTTTTAGTTCGATTGGATTGGATCATAGTGAGCGCGGAAGCGATTTTGAAGTATTAAACTCACTTCGAACTTTCGTAACATTCGGTAATGTACGTCTGTTCGTTTTATCACTTATTCAAGTTTAATATGTTCTGGATCGCAATTACTGATAGCTCAAGTCTATTAGGAAGTTTACTTACCAAATGCTCTCAAATATTACTGAACATTTTCGTGTCGTGATTGTAGAATAAAAATACACTATGGCTAATAATACAACTGGCATTTTAATATATCTTATTATCAATAAATTATTTTAAGGTCCCCATTTAACTGGCTATTCTGTTAGATTTCACTTCGCATTTCACTCGTGTAATGTTGTCTACCGACATACGGTGTTCGACGTGTATCCTCTTAATGTATTTAAATGTTGCGTAACAATTTCTGAAGTTTCACAATCATGTATTGCGGTGAGTTTCGATTCGATTTTCTTATGGTCTTCCATCACAGCTAAGTACAGGATTAATTATAATCATAAAATAAGCAAAAAAAATCAAATTTGAATATGCAATTTTCGATTAAGATTCATAAGTGGTAAACACATTCTTAAACTGAGGTCGCTCCAACTGTCTTCTACGCTGCTGCCTTAACAGTATTTTTCTAGATAGAACTGGTTATTGCACAAAAGATTCTATACGATTTTTCGTAATGTATAGTAATAGTATAAATGCGAAACTATCTCTGTCTGTCTGTTACGCTTTCAAGACTAATGTACTGAACCGAATTTGATAAAATTTTAAATAAAACAAGCTTAAACGATTTAAATTTGGAATGCATAATTTTCATTGTAAAACGATAATCGATAAAGACGATACTTACGTTTCCATTCAAGGCACAAATATTTATTATTTATGAATTCGCGAGCATACAAATAAATTGTCATGAATATGTAATAAAACGCTACTCTACTCGCTTACGACTGTGCTCGTAACCGCTACCCATTAACTACTTCTAATTACATCTCTTTGCCACTTCCCCGTCTGTACGGACCCTTTTGTCTTTGTTATCTTGTCTTTGATATCGACATTGTATGAAATTCATACTTAGTTTGTTCAAATAATATTTTTTCGAAAGATCTCACGGTTTAAGAGTTTTTTTACTGGATTTAAAAAGATGTTGTTGTTTTGTGTTTTTTTTTTTATTGAAAATAATTTTAACATTAACATGAAAATAAAAATAAAATTCTATTCCCAATTACTTAATTATGTATCAACATATAATAATTACTCAGTTTAAAATTGAAAGATTAGTTAGGACGTAGAATGGAGTTAAAAAAAAAACGAGACATCTTTGTTAGTGCGTACGAATGATATATGTCATCTATTGAATCCTTATGAATCCTTATGAATTAGTTGATCAATCTCATTACTAATCAAACGAATACTTTTTGGATAAAGATGCTTTGATTTAGGCTCGGATTGTGATCATTTTGAATACTACCTACATACATACATACATATGAATACTAACCTCGTTGTAAATCTAGTTTTTAAAAGATAAAAAATCCGAGTTTCTTGCGGTTCTCTCTAAAAGCTGCTTTACGAAACGGTGGTACAGTTGAAATATTGTCGATTCAAAAATGCTTTATTGTAGAGTTTACTTGTATAAAGTACATTTAAATAAAGAAATAAATATTGGACAACATCACATACATTACTCTGATCCCAATGTAAGTAGCTAAAGCATTCGCGACCGTACCACAAACAACCAGACCCAGACAACATAGAAAACAAATGAACTTTTTCTACATCGACTCGGCCGGGAATCGAAGCCGGGACCTCGGAGTGGCGTGAATTTGCTTCAATACTGTTGTATTACGACAGATTACATATTATTACAGTACTCTAAATACATCTTCGCTTAATATATATTTATAGCCGACGTTTGATTTCGATTTACAATAGATCCTTAAAGTACTTTATTAACACTTTTCTTGGTTTTTGTTTTTCCTACGAATAAAACTTTCTTAGCTATTCGACTTGAATGTGTAATTCGAAGGAGGTTTGCCTCGGAGCGAACTTCTGAGCTCGTGTATACCATCCGTATCTTATGAATCTTATGTACATCGGAATAGAGTTGAATATTCTTTTACATAATCGCTGTACACATTGTAGATTTGCTCATGGCGTTCTCTTGTTTGGTTTTTCGTTAGAAGTTTGGAATAAGGTAGAAGAAAGTGTTTAGGTAATGTTATTGGTTTTATCGGGTTTTTTTTTTCTTCTTGTGTATACATTGCTCAAGGGTGAACTGTTTTGAAAGTTGGTACAAATTCAGAATTGAATACTGCAAAGCGTAATCAGTATACGGTTGATTAAATTTATCCAACCAGGATAACAAGGCTGTTATAAGTATCAACCGTTCGTTGTTATTATAAAAAAGTGATATTAAAAATAATTACATCACATTAACAGCCTGTAAATTTCCCACTGCTGAGCTAAGACCTCCTCTACCTTTGAGGAGAAGGTATGGAGCACATTCCGCCACGCTGCTCCAATGCGGGTTGGTGGTGTAGTACTCGTACTATCACAAATATGAGTTATTGGCTCGTTATGTCACCAGTAGCTAGGGATTACACGTCCGCTCTCACCACCGGCTCGCGCGCGACTGTCCCCCCCACTACCCGTGTACTCGAGACAAGTATACAAACACTACATCCCTTCCTTAATATAATTATTTATTGAAAATATATCCTTTTATAAATATAGCTAATATAATTGTTGAAAGATATATAAAAACACAGAATAATTTTCCAACAAGAAATTTTAATAATAATCACTTAGTACTATAATCAAGAAGTTTAAATTTTGTAATAATATTTAGTAGACAATTTTATACTATAAAGAATAAACTTAGATAATAAACCCAGGCGTACTATTTATTCACTACTAAATCTACTATTTCCTTCACTCTGATCCATTTCATTTTCCTCCTTTTCCTCTTCAATTTCCTTTCCACCATTGTTTTGAACTTTCCATTCACCTTCAATTTTTTTTAAATGTATAACATTGCGTCTAAGTGTTTGACCAGTTTCTTCATTTCTCACGAGTACGTCTCCACCTTCTGTTCTTTCCACTATGTGCGGAGTTAATTTGTAATTAACTGATAATTTATTCCCTTTTTCCATGTCCTTCACATATACTTTGTCACCTTCTGTGATCATTGTTTCTTGAGCTCTTCGCTTTCTATCTCCGTACTCTTTTCCTCTTTCTTTATGTATTGCATCCCTGTCTCTAACTTCTGAATCGTCCAATACACGTTCACTATATAACAATGAAGGAATTTTGTCTTTATTCATCCTCTTAAAAAATAGTTCGGCAGGTGTTTTGCCTGTTACAGTATGTGGTGTCGAGTTATACATCATTAAATATTCCCATACAGCTTCCTTTAAATCACTTTTTTGCACTTGACTTATTTTTAACCTTTTTAAAATATCTCTGTTTTGTCTTTCTACTTCGCCATTCATTTGAGGCCAGTAGGGAATGGTGTTAAATAGTTTTATATTACACTGTCTGCAATATTCTTTGAATTCCTCACTTATGAATTGACGACCGTTGTCTGCTGTGATAGAAACAGGATAGCCAAGGCGACTGAATGTTTCTTTTAATAATTTTATAATCTTTGAACTCGTTATTATTTTGGTAAATTTTATTTCCTTGTATCGACTATAATAATCAATAATAACTAACAAGTATTCATTATTTGGCAAAGGTCCAAGTAGATCTATTGCAATATCTACCCAGGGAGCAACAGGGAGTTCTCTTCGCTTCATTGGAACTGGTGGGGTAGGCAAACCGACAACAGTGCATCCTTTACATTGTTTTACAAGGATCTCGGCATCTTTATCTATACGTGGCCACCAAACCTTTGACCTTAGACGACTTTTCATTGCAACTATTCCCGGGTGACCTTCATGCGCTGCTTCTAAAACCCTCTGTCTTAATTCTTTTGGTATGACAATCCGACTACCCCTAAGTAAAATTTTATCGTAGAAACACAGCTCTGATTCGAAAATTTTATAGTCTTTAATAGAGTCATCCCAATTATTATTATAAATCCCTCTTTTGACATTTTTTATTTCTGGGTCGTTTTCAGAGCTCCTAATGATATCTTGCATAGGAACTGCACAAGGGCGTGCCTGTTCTACTATATGTTGGACATAATCTTCGATAGTTCCCGAATGTTCATTCGAATATTTACAAAGTCGAGACAAAGGATCGGCAATGTTTGTTTTGCCAGGTTTGTATTTAATATCAAAACGATAAGTCTGCAATCGTAACACCCATCGCTCAACTCTCGCACAAGGCTTTGATTTAGGTCCAAATAAAAACTCCAGAGGCTTGTGATCCGTAATAAGGGTGAATTTTTTTCCAAATAAGAATATATCGAAATGTTCAACAGCCCAAACTAAAGCAAGCGCTTCTTTTTCCGTTTGACTGTATTTACGTTCCAAGTCCGTCAATGTTCGGTTGCCATAGGCAATTACTCTGGGACCACTACCATCATTTTGAATTAATACTGCTCCTAAGCCCACCGGACTAGCATCAGCAATAACCTCTGTATCATCATTAGCATCATAGTATCCCAGTGACTTGACCTTCGATAATGCTTCCTTCAACTGATCGAATGCCCTATCTTGTTCGTCTTTCCACAGATCCTCAATATTTGCCTTTTTTCCTCTCTTTTGCCTCAACAATCTCTTCAATGGCTCAGTCGTAGTTGCAATATTTGGTAACCATTTGTTGATGTAGTTAACCAACCCCAAGAAGCTCTGAAGTTCTTCAATGGTCTTGGGAACACGAAACTCTGCAATGCTTGTCATATATTTTTTAAGTGGTTTCGCTCCGTCTGGTGTCAATTCATGCCCAAGAAAATTTATTTTCTGTACCTTATACACACACTTAGATTCATTAAGCAAAACGTTATTTCCTTTCAAGGTTTCCAAAATTTTTGATAATCTTTCATCATGTTGTTGCTCATTTTCGCCATAAACTAAAATATCGTCAATAAAATTTATTACTCCGTCTAATCC
The DNA here is from genome assembly GCF_905147765.1 of Vanessa atalanta. NCBI lineage: Eukaryota > Metazoa > Arthropoda > Insecta > Lepidoptera > Nymphalidae > Vanessa > Vanessa atalanta. The sequence goes on from NC_061896.1 coordinate 1,315,726, forward strand.
CGCTAGTATTTTCTCTAATATTTTCTGAAATAATTCTGGTGCACAGGTGATTCCGAACATCAATCGCTTATATCTGTATAGTCCTTTAGATGTTATAAATGTCGTTAAGTGTCTGGAATTGGGATGAATTTCCACCTGATGGAAAGCATTTTTGATGTCTAGTTTGGAGAAGAATTTGGCTTTTTTAATTTTCGGCAATAGATTATCCATACAGGGTAAGGGATGATTTTCCCTCATAACTGCCATATTAGCCCGCCTCATATCAACACATAACCGTAAATCATTGTCATCTTTTAGTATAGGAACAACAGGTGAAACCCATTGAGAAGGTCCCTGTACTTTTTCTATAATGTCCAAATCAAGCAATTCCTGTATTTTATGTTCAACCTTTTTTTCAATAGGAATAGGTATTCTTCTATATGGCTGTGATACTGGTTTGCACTTCTCATCAATGGGAATTTCGACCAGAACATCCTTTAATTTTGGAAAAGGTTGGTTTTTTTTTCTGACCTCATGTACACCAATGCCTAATTTTAAGACGCCTAACCCAATTGCGGTTTCTTTTCCCAATAGATTTCTTGATCCGCCATTAATTACATAAACTTTAGTGTACACAGATCGCCCATTCGTTTTAATGGTGGTATTAAAAGTTCCTTTTACATCCAATGCTGTTTTACTTCCATAAGGATATAATTTATTATTTGAACCTTTGGTTTGGTTGCATACTTTCACACCCTTCATTTTTAACATTTCCCAAGCTGTGTCAGTAATTAGATTTAGTTTGCAGCCAGAATCTATTAACATATCTAGATTAACACCTCCCAATAGACATTCAATCATAGCATCTTCATCATCATTCATATTAAAAACATATTCTTCAGCTGTCTCTTCTTCAATAGAATTTACATCTTTCTCTTGCCTTTTTCTTTTATATTTATTGTCTTCATTTTGCTTATTTTCAAATTTCCGTTTCTGTGGTATTGTCCTGCACCACGCACTGAAATGACCTATTTTGCCGCAAGCGTGACAAGTTTTCTTTTTTGCTGGACACTCTTGATTTGGCAAGGTGTGTGTAATGTGTCCACATCTTCCGCATTTCCCTTTTCCTGATTTAATGAATCCTGGCTTAATAGAACGATTTTTTATTGCATTAATATCAGAGCTATTCGAAGTGGTAGTCTTGTTTTGTCCATATCCTTCTAGCTGATACCCCACAGCTTCTAATGTATTAGCCTCCATAATAATTTTATCAAGTGTTACATTATCTCCTAGGGTCAATATTTTCTTACGAAGTTCTGATGATGAACATTTCTCTACAATCTGGTCAATCAAGTTCTCCTCGGCATTACTAAATTTGCACTTCCCTGCTTGATTTCGGAGCCTAACAACAAACTTTTCAAATTTTTCATTCTCCTCTTGTTTAATTTGGCGAAAAATATGCCTTTCATAGATTTTATTTTGCTTTGGAAGAAAATATCCATCAAGTTTTTCGATTGCAGTGCTGAATACATCAACTCCTTCGGAGGCATCTACATATGCTCCAGGTAGATTGTAAATAATTTCTTGTAGGTCCGATCCTCCTAATAGTAATAACGTAGCCCTTCTTCTTTCAGGTCCATTAATTTCTGTAGCGTCTAAGTAAATATTAAAAGACCTTTTCCATTTTTCCCATCGTAACGCAATCGTGGCGTTGTCACCTTCTAGGTCAAGTTTTTCTGGGGGTGGAAGTAGATTTGCCATATCCGAGTGATTTTGGGGCAACCTGAAACCGAAATGCTTTCTATGCACAAAACATTCAAGTACGTATGATTTACCATTAAACAGGAATGCTCATACTGCATTTTTTAGGAAAGGCTCACATGGCCTATACCACAAAACACAACTTTACAAATTTTTGCGTATGGTTTCTAATAACATGAGGCCCATACTGCCATTTACGCAATAACGTGCAGTTTTTATTTGTTAAAAGGCCCGCACTGCCTACACACAATTACGCATGGTTTTCATTTATATGAAGGCCCATACTGCCTGCACGTAGGTACGGTTGTCTTTCACTTAAGTTCCCGTAATGCCAACTAACAATAACGCACGGTTTTCATTTCTATGAGGGCCCGTACTGCCTCCACACCATATTTGAATCACAGGTAAGTAAAACTTCTTTGTGATAACTGGGTTACTACGTATACAGTATACACTTTATTTTTATTTCATTGTATAATCTTGTATATTATTTTTATTATTGTTATTATTATTTTTTTTTTTGTGTTAAACTTTAACTAATAAAATTATATATGTAAATCAATAATGTAAATTCCAACTTATTCAAAATGTTATTAAGCATTAACTTTTTAAAGTCCATCAAACGACTTATCGATCGAAGATCTTAATTGTCACAAAAAGCTAAGAAATATGTATCTGGTATGCATATTAAAATGTGAGTCGTGTTTCCAAAAGTACCTATATAATATTTAATGTCAATATTGGTTTACCCTAACTATCCATATGAATTATTTTATTAATTATTTTTGTTTATTATAAACCTTGCATTAATATTGTACTATTAGAGCTGTCTTTATAAACGCAATGTCATAAGAAAATAATTATGAATTAGGTCTCACATAATGTCTATTGTAATTTACTCTGTAAATGCTTAATAATTGGGTCTTAAAGAATGTTCCTTAACTGTATAATTTTTTTAAAATTTGACATCTCTCACTTGCTTCTGGAACGTTCTCGAATGTGTTAATATACGGATTAAAAATCTTTTCTCATCTCTTTGGCGTTTGCATTTCCAACATTAATCTATCATGTACGACATCGCAAATTCTGTATACAAAATAAAAATTTTCACCTACAAATTTTATTTAATACTATAATTCATAATATAATTTTGTCTTTATTTTTCCAATGCAAAACAAAACAAACCTTAACAATGTATCAAATTATTTATCAAAATTGATTTTTATTTACACCTACCCTCTTTTTTAATTTAATTTAATTTTAGTTTTCAATGAAGTTATTAAGCACAAAATATATTTTTGTACTAACCTTTTTACTCGTCGCCACTTGTAGTACTCGTACTATCACAAATATGAGTTATTGGCTCGTTATGTCACCAGTAGCTAGGGATTACACGTCCGCTCTCACCACCGGCTCGCGCGCGACTGTCCCCCCCACTACCCGTGTACTCGAGACAAGTATACAAACACTACAGGTGGAATACATATGTGACAGAATTTCGTTGAAATTAGACACATGCAGGTTTCCTCGCGATGTTTTCCTTCACCGCCGAGCATGAGATGAATTATAAACACAAATTAAGCACATGAAAATTCAGTGGTGCTTGCCTGGGCTTGAACCCGCCAATCATCGGTTAAGATGCACGCGTTCTAACCACTGGGCCATCTCGGCTCAAGATAATACGAGCAATGATTTTACTAATAAACATATCAATGTAAATTTAAAGGATGTCGGCGTTTTTCAAAGACAACTGTCTATACCCGATTCAGATATGGCAAAAATGATTTACCAGTTTAAGTTAAAATAAGTTGTTATTATAAGGCCATTATTATTGTTGCTGGTGGTGGAAATATTATTAAGGGAACGATGGGACTGACTTTAGCTTTGTCGCTAAAAACTCCCAAAAAAAAAACTATTTTATTATCACTAACCACGCGTGGTTTCGCATGTGTGAAGGAGAGGACCAAGTTTTAGGTACCTTTTTTCTCTTTCTATAGTCCTTACAAAAGCCGTATGCAAAGATACATGTTGTTCGGTTTAGTAGTTAAGAATAAACAAGGCATTTTTACATTTATAATGTTGGTAAGAATTGAATATTCAATAAACATACGTTCTATTTTTAAACATTGCTTAATCGATTTACATAACACACTTGTGTTATATTTAACAACTATTTAAAAATAAAACAATAAAATATTTTAAAAAAAAAATCGCCGTTGAATTTAAAATAAACAACATCGTTGTAATACAAAAAACCGAAATATAAAATTAATCGTACACGTTTAAAAATGCAAAATTAAAATGGGAAAAGGTTATATTTAAAATTTTCGTCCACATTTAATATTTCAGAGAAAATATTTCAGCGGAAATTTCCCAATCTTCTACAAACGACAGAATATCATTCCCCGTAATGAGGAAAAAAAATGGTAACAAAAAACTACTATAAATACTAAAAGAAGCACCAAAAAGCAGTAATGACCTAGCGTTGACAACCACTGGCCGCAACAAAGCTGAACTTCCCACCTTTGTGTGGAACCAGGGGAGCAGAACCGTTGGTCGCTAGACAGCAATATCCTGTTACCTAGGTATTCAATCATGAGCGGTAGCGATTTTATTTAAAAAACTATTTTAGTTTTAATAAAAGCGAATAATATTTAGATTACTAAAGACTAAAGATAATTATTATCAATGAAGTGCAGTTACTTTATAACTTATATTCTGCTCTTGGACTGTTATTATAATACCTTATACAATTTTTAAGAGGAGAAGGAACTTCAAAATTATATACAAGTTGTTAGAAATTCCTTTTAGGGCATTTGTGTTAATCACACTTTATACCTTTAAAAATAAACACTATTTTGCATTGTAAACAAGTAGTAGTATCAACTTAGGCAGGTCTTCAACTGTTAATTAATCATTCCATATTCAAATCAAATCAAATCAAAATATACTTTATTGAAGTACGCTTTTACAAGCACTTTTGAATCGTGATTTAACAAACTATTTAAAGTAAAGCTACCACCGGGTCGGAATTTAGATTCTATATTATAATTAGCGTTATATTTTTGACATTTTTATTTTGAAGTGAAAACTTCTTATGGGAGGTTAAACCGCTTGGTTACAAAACGGGTTACGACGCCATTATAATCAATAAAATATTTCATTACTAAATGACCTTTCATTACATTCATCATCATCATCCTGCCTTTATCCCAATTTTGCTTGGGGTGGCGCAGCATGTCCTCTTCCATACTTCTCTGTCGGACGTCTCACAAGTAACATTCTTTCTAACCATATCGTCTTTCACACAATCCGTCCATCGTTTCTTTGGTCGTTTATTATCATTTTAACATACATAAAATTTAAGTATCAACCTAAGCTTTCCTCGAACAATTTCAATATTAAATAGTTCAACTTAGATTCGTTTAAGTTATCAATTCTGTCGGGCGTCCAGAGACGCAAATATATTATTCTACTATAACTTTAAAATCACCTTTAAAAACGTTTTAACAAAATTGATTTCATAAATTTTTACTCTCTCGATGTCCACGAAGGATTCGCTTCTGATTTCTCGCCGACGTTCATTAATTGTACCACACAAAAACACCCATTGTCATAGCTAAGTAAAACGCGGCAAACACAAATTAATCTCGGGTTTTCGGTGAAGCGGTATTCGGTCAACGTTAAGCGACTACACTTTGAGTAAACTTTCTTAATGACTTTAGTCCTTTTTCTTCTAGTCATTTATTAAGTAACGTATTGCTCTATAATGGATTGCGCTTAAAATATCATACATTCAGTGTTTGTGTGTGTGTGTGCGAAAGTATATTTTTGTATGATAAGAGCCGAGATGGCCCAGTGGTTAGAACGCGTGCATCTTAACCGATGTTTTCGGGTTCAAACCCAGGCGAGCACCACTGAATATCATGCGCTGAATTTGTGACTTCGTGAGGAAACCTGCATGTGTTTAATTTCAACGAAATTCTGCCACATGTGTATTCCACCAACCCGCATTGGAGCAGCGTGGTGGAATATGCTTCAAACCTTCTCCTCAAAGATAGATGAGGCCTTAGCCCAGCAGTGGGAAATTTACAGGCTGCTAATGTAATGTAAGAAATCATTAACTAACATACACCACTAATAAATATATCAGTATCTCGTATACGAAATGTAATTATGGACAGAGCAAATTGGTGATTAATTCTATGGTGTTAAGTACTAGAATAGGATAATGTATGTTCAATAATATCAATGACTTAGTACCCGCCAACAACATTACATATAGTGGGACGCTGTTGTCTCTGTGGTATCATTTATCTTGCATAATATATACGTGCTGCCCGTCTCAAATTTGTACGGGAAAAAACCATACAAAGAAGGTTCTGCCTGGGTTGGAACCCGAAATCATCGGTTAAGATGCACGTGTTCTAACCACTGGGCCATCTCGGCTCTTTAGACGTCTTATAATTAATTATCGGAAACGATTCACTTGAATTCGACTTCGAAATTTAATTTTCGGCGAACCAAACCTTCGAAAATAAATATTCAATTAACTAAAGAACGTAAAGCCAATGAAATGTTAAGAAAAGAAAATTACGACGTCACGAAGTTATAATATCGATTGGTTTGGGTTTTCCGGTTAATAAAACATATTCAATACAAAGCGTCAAGCCCTAGATATCTAAACCAGGACATATTATAGTTGCCACGATATTGATATCACAAACTCATGTAGCCCGTTTACATGTTCACGTAACGATATATGTGATGTAAATAAACGGCGTGCACGTGACTGAGTGACTTTAATCATTGAATATAGAACGCATTGTGAAATGATTTAGATTATTTTTTTTAAAGAAAATAAGTAATAACTAAGTAAATAAGGAGCACCTTATGAGTTTTTTTTTTAAATATTGAATAGAATTATTTAAACTATTATGACAAGGATAGACATTGACAGCCGTTTATCGTATTCATCAAAAACGAGATTGCAGCTTTAAAAATATTCCGAGCAATCATATAACAATTCTATATCAATTGATAGTCAATTCAATCTTGCTTTTGAGTTACTATCACCCTCACTTTACAATAACAAATAAGAAAACTCTTTCATCGCATATAAAACATTCGCTTGTTACTCGTTAAACGTTCTCCTGTGGATTGTAACGTAACGTTTTGTAACAATTCTCGATAATTAGTCGATCAAATAATAAAATATAATCATATCATCAATATAAATAAATTATATATCCGAGCGGTAACTCTACAGTTCGTTAAAACAAACATCTAAACAAATTTTATGAAACATTTATGTATATTTAATCATTGATTTATATGATTATTTAGTGATAACTTCTTATGGGGGGGTAAATCGCTTCGTTACGTAACGCGTTACGGCCATGGCCAGCACGGCAGCTCCTTCTCTCCCACTCTAATCCACAGCGCCATATATTTCTATATTTAGATATTTCGAACAGATTTTTTTTTTAAATTATCATTTCTGTCGGGCGTCCCGAGACGCACACGTGTATTTTTTGTTATTGATTTATCGCAATGACACAATGTAAACGGCTCCTAGGAATATGGGTTGCGGTACGCCGTTCGTATTGTATACACGAAGTGGTTCTTTTTAACATTTGTAATATTGCATTTGTGATATATGATTCGATTCAAGCGATATTAAATTCCAATATAATTTATTAGAGGTAGCTCGGTAGCAAACGCTTAAACATTCAATCAGTTACGAATGTTAGTACACGATTAATTCATGAAGAGAGTTCGTAATAAGTTTTCAATTTTCTTCGGTGGATTCAACATTTCATACCGGAGGGGTTTTAAATTTATTTTAACATAAACATGAATATAGTTACTCTTTATGAGGAGGAACTTACTCCACGGCGTTGGTTTGAAGGAGATTTCTGTTTACACATGTGGCAGATTTTCAGCCAACATATGCAGGTTTTGCTTTGAGCACAATATGAATTATAAAAATAAATTGAGCAAATTATTTTTTGGATGTCCGGATTTGAAATTATTAAAATGAATCTCATTGATAAAGTCTATTGTTGTTTATTAGAATACTTTATCGCAGACAAAAATGCGTTAAATTAAACATTGCTGGATCTCCTGTTGTAGAAGTTAAGTAGTATGTCATTTCTACAAATAATATATGTTTGTTCATTAATATATGAATCAAAAGGATCTGCCTTTCGAATTTGGTACAAATTTTGTCTTTTGTATTCGCTTTCTTTGCTTGACTATAATGCTCTACGCGCTCCGTCTGCCTTTTATTTTATAATTGCTTTTATTGATGTTGATGCGATGACTCCTTGAATTTTTATTGAATACTTCAATAAATAATATGTATTCGTATATATGTATATCGTATCAATGTGTGAGTATAGTCAATACACACACGCGTCGATTCGTCGTAAAGAAAATGCAATAACAGTAAATACTGCTCGATAATTAACCCATTTACTTGGTTCATCGTTCACAAACAGCTGTTATATGTATCTTAAAATAAAAATAAATACATAAAGATATATAATTTTTTTTTAAATTGAATATTGAATATGACTTTATGGTATTTCTCTAAGTTTTCTTCAAATATATATGCTCTCATCACAGTTAAAATAAATAAATATATTCATTAATTAAAATAATTCTCTTCTTTCAGTCTTGGGTTACAACTCAAAGTCACGACACACAGTACATGTGTCGAATCAACCGAAACTCTCATCCGATCAAATCTGCACAAACGCACATAATATATAACGGAGAACATAAGATAATTTTTATTTTCATATATAATAAAACCGCAATTCATTTCGATCCAGGTAGGAGGTAGGAGGGAGGACAGGTAGGCGGAAATCGAAATAATATGATCGTAAATTCGTGTATTTAGACAATATCGGGATATGGAATGAGTTTGACTCAGCAATTTCGTTTTGTCAGTCGAAATTTTAAATTAAATAAGCTTATATACACTTATTATTTTAACTTAATTCAGGTAAATAAACGAGCAAAGGGGTCGGAAATTTTTAAGGAATTTAAACCACTTCGTACACCAACAATTTATACAAGACGTTAAGTCTGTGTCTGTGATCACACTGTCTTGTATGATTAACAATTGTTAAATATTTTGAGGATTTTTTAAGTAAACTTTAGATAATTTATTTGTTTAATATTAAAATTCATTCCATTATAATATTAATCATTAAAGTACGTGACGTCTCTTAACTTTGAGTCTATAAATTCTTACTATAAAGGTATCAAGAGGTCAGCGCTGAAAAGGATCGTGAAAAATTACTAATTTTCAATTTAAATAACATGATAATTTGAAGTAAAAAAATGTCACTGCTAAACTAAAGTCTCCACTCTTAAGAAAAAGATCCTTCCCGCCTCTTAAGATTCCCGTGTTCGAACTGCATCTACTAGCTCCTAAACTATACTAATTGTCAATTACCTTTTTTTGTTACAGCTCCCCCAAATGCGGTGGAAATAGTCAACCATCCTCACAACTCCAAGCTGGAGGTGAAAGAAGGGGAGGACGTGGTCCTGGAGTGCCAAGTCAAAAATGCGAAGCCAGCTGCCAAGATTGTGTGGTACAGGGGTAACCAAGAAATTAAAGGTGAAAAAGGTATGTGGAGTTCCTATTTTTTAAAATTGTATGATGTCCTAGCGATCTAATAGCTTTCTGTCGGGGTGGCCAATCTTCAAGAAAAATAGCCGACTGGCCCAAGTGTTTGATCAAACACAGTTGTGACCCGAGCCAGGTTTTGAACCCAAGCCCTTATGAACTAGCAACTAATCCAACGAGGCAGTCATATAATTTTATTTTTTAACCGACTTCAAAAAAAGCGGGTTATCAGTTCGACATCTATGTTTGTAACATTGTTAGGATTGTATTATATTTGAGTAGAATGATTAATTTCGTATGTCTATGTTTGTTTGTATGTCTGTACGTTTCTCCACGAATTTCTCGATAGCTAAAACTCGTATCGAGATGATAGTTATTAATTTAAGTTAGGTGCACTTCAACTTAGGGAACAATATAAGTTAATCAATCGTAAGAAAATATTGATTTGAAGTCCACTAGCTGTTTCTAAGTTTGTAGTCGGTTAAATTTTTTTCTAAATTTTTTTTATGATTCTGCACATAATCATTCCTCAAATACAAATCGTTATTTGCATCCATTATGTTTGTCGCGACAACAATAATCCATGAAATCATAAAATCAACATCGACAATTAAAGTTCAGCCTTTTATAACTGACACCGTGCGTCCGACACGTGTCATGGAAAAAATATATATTTTTTTTTCCTATCAACCTGATACCGAGTGGTTGTGACGTCGATTTTCAGTCAATTTTAATCTGGACGTCTGAAATGCCTTTTAATATAGGAGTTTAAAATATTTTTTGAATCGTTATTAATATTCGATTCGTTTTTATAAATGATAGGTATTATAAACATCGATAGATTGACTAACATTATCTGAGGCATCTTTTCTTTCTCTCTCATTACGTTGGTACTTAGTTTGTTGTGCTAGTACTTTAATGTAAAATAAAACTACCCACCTTAGAAAAATATGTTATTGTTACTACCATCTTATAAAGGGAACTGAACTATGTATATTTGGATTTCTCTATACGCTTAATATATATGTTGAATTATATATAAGCTAAGGAATTTAAGTGAACGTTTGTAACATCCTTTTGGAATAAACATTTTCAAACCTAAAAAAAAAAAATAGGTATTATTTATTGATGGCTTATGATTCATTGCTCGTTAAGTATTTAACAATAATTGAAAAAAGTATAAATAGGTAGACGGATGAGCAAATCTGAGCTGATAAGGGTCACCACCGCCAATGGAAAATGGCGCATAGAATATCAACCTTTCCTCACTTATGCCTGTAGTTACACTGACTCAACCACTTAGTTAATTTAAAAACAGTAATTCTTTTTTATATGATCAAATTATTTCGGTAAAATAATAGCTCGTGGGTAGATTTGGAGCATCCGACTCAAGCTTGTACTACACAAGATTAATTATAAACTCAAACTATGAAACTGCTCGTTTCTTGTATAGATTTATGCACGTCATCTTCGAAGGTGTCGTAGGCTGTCTTGGCTCTGTGTAAAATATTATCTTGATATTATTGTTTTTGAAAAAATCAAAATATATTTGCAGTACTTTTACGACCTCCGTGGTCGAGTAGTTTGTACACCGGTTTTCATGCGTACGTAACTCCGTGGTCCCGGGTTCGATTCCCGGTCAAGTCGATGTTGAAAAAGTGAATTAGTTTTCTATGTTGTCTTGGGTCTGGGTGTTTGTGGTACCGTCGTTACTTCTAATTTTCCATAACACAAGTGTTTTCGCTATGTGATGTTGTCCAATATTTATATTTATTATTTTATAGTACTAAATAATAAAACAAAAAAGAAAGAGATATTGCACGACTTATGCAGCTTAGCAATGGTTACCTCCTCGCCAGAGTTGTTGGATATATTCATCAAACTTCTAACTACCAATGTTCCGCCAACTAATCTAGATTTTATATCCCCCCTGCAAAATAAATAAGAGTCGGTCTCCTCTCAATGAAATTACAAACATAATACCACCACAGTTTCCGGGTCAAACAAAAATAATTCTTATTTTTAATAGCTCGATGAGCTAATTTCGAGTTGGAAGTTCACGGAACGTTTGTGAGCGAAGGCTTTACGACTCGAATTTCCAAACTAAAAGTTTACCACCATTATCAGCTTAAAAGCTCCGAATTGCGTTCCGGTAGTTTGTTTAATTTCAAAATGGACCCAAACTAAAAATAGGGCGGGAACTTTGTTTTTCATTGTGGAAAAACAACGAATACACTGTAATTGCTGTTAAAGAGAGTTTTTAGAAGACCGCTAAATAAGCCTTCACTTTTTGCCTGAATCGAGTTCTTTTCATTAACTGCAGCTAACTATTATGGTGAGGCTGTCTGTCTGTTATTTCTCTTTTTCACTGGAGTCGGTGCTTAAGACCGTTTAAGGTGCTTGCTTAATTATAATTACTGGCACTATATTATTCTTAATATATTCTGTTTTCGTATTTTTCCAACTGTCAGTTCGAATCATTTCTTTTAATTATATTTAATTTCAAACGTTGTAACATCCTTATATGTACATCCGTAGAGTCTTAAAAGCAAAATTTTAAATGACATTTTAATTGTGGAATTTGTATAGTGCTTATATGTATGTGATATATTTATATATATTATACTAGTTGTCGCCCGCGGCTTCCGCGTTTAGGGGTTGGTTGTCACATGTCAGGCAAAAAAGCCTATGTCCTTCCTTGGAGTTCAAGTTTACTTCATACCAAGTTTAGTCAAATTCGGTTCATTGGTTTAGCCGTGAAGGACAGACAGACAGACAGACGGAGTTACTTTCACATTTATAATATTAAATATATAGTATAGATTGAACAAATATATCAATTTTTAAGGATATTATAAATCCGATAAGATAAACCAAAAGCCTTTTTTTTCGTTTAACTGTTTTTGTATTATCACAACATGGGAGTCCAGTTTCAAATAATTATTAATCTAAAGTTAAACTTATCCAAAACCTACAAAGCGTAAACGTTAGACGTTCGTTTTGCATGAATACAAGTACACACCGCATTGACCATGGACGCTTTGGACGAATTAACGGGAATCATTCTTGTTCATCGACTTCGTTCGTTGCACGGTACAAAGCCATGGTCCGCTGTGCTTCTAAGGCTGATATTGCTCCAGCCCTTTATGGATACATCCTTTCTATTATGCAGACAAATTAGTTATGAGCAAGCGAGCAATAAACACATTGATTAGTATCCATGAAATGGTAATACAGTGGGCTCTTCTAGTGAGGATATTCGGAACTTATACCAGCAAGCTGCTTCAATATGTCAGTGAAGACATGTGCCAAATTTTCATCTGACGATGTTCTAACTTAAAGGCTGCCTCATAACCCTTATCTGTACATAGTCGTTTTTATACCACAAAAAAAACTTTTTTTAAAACTATAAAGTGAAAATTATAATAACAGACCTGTCTCATCGGTACTAAGCAGCACTTGTGAATTATAATATAAATTGATATAAATTGGTGACAAAATATACACCGCCCGTGGACATTTTGTAACACTGGCTCACTCACTTTTCGGAAATGTAACAAAACAATGCTAAGTATTGCTGCTTAATAATATAAATTCCAAAAATTCTCTGCGGCATAGTTAGGAATGTCATAAAAAAAACTGTGTTTTTACGTTACGAATAACGGAACCCTAATTGCAATGGTGTCAGTTCAAGTCATATTGGAATCAAAGGTTCGAGTAAACGTCAGTCACATTTATTGAGTTGTTGACATTCGCTAGATAGAGCCACTGGATGAGACAGCGTTCCTTTTTCAAAATTACAATGTTTAAATGAATGGATTTAAATCTAATATGTGTTTTGATGTGACGTATATAAATGCACACCTCGGGGGTAAGGATGAATGTACGAATGTGGTGAAGGCAAACGACATCACGCTCTCCCTAGTCCTTTGTGTGCAAAGCGGTAAAATATAGGCTAGTAGGCTAAGTATAGGTACTACTTAGTTGTTTTAAATTGTAACGAGTTGTCTCCTGTGGCTTCGCTTGCGTTGGAAAGTTGGTCGCCAGGCATTAAACAATAGTAAACTACGTCTTTTCTTTGGTTTCAAGCTAGCTTCATAACAAATTTTATTAAATTCAGTTCAGTAGGTTGGCCGTGAGACAGACAGTTTTAATTTCACCTTTGTTATATTAGTATAGATATCAAAATATGAAATCGTTTTGTTTTATTTTACTGCATATTTATTTATTGTTTTGTATTTAATTATGAAATCTTTATATAACCATCATTTTTGGTCGGACTATTTCACGTGCCATATCTAGTCGTAAGTTATCTCTGGTGTCTAGTGATGCATAAAACGAAAATCGACGTCCAATATTCCGCTATGAATTTCGTAACATTCGAGCACGGATAGTTAGGGATGGCATTCTATTAAAATCATCCCTTATCATCAAAACGCATAGCGTGATTAATGGTGTGTCATTCCGACCATATACGAAATTGCTGTTACAAAAATAGTAAAACTCCTTCGATTAAAATCGTAGGAAACAGAAGTCGAATATTATACGATGCCTTATAAAAACGTGTCGCCCAAAGTTTTTTGTTTTGCAAAATCGATTATAGTAAAGCCACAACTGGATCTAAGATTAAATGCTAATTCACTGCGTCACTTGAAGGTAAATGGTCTTCGAAATTTCTTACATTACCAATGCGACCAACTGAGAATAAGACAAAAAGTGGGATATATATATTTAATTGTATCGGTACGTGGACCTGATGGTCACCACCGCCCATAGACAATGGCGTTGTAAGAAATATTAACCATTCCTTACATCACCAATGCGCCACCAACCTTGGGAACTAAGATGTTACGTCCCTTGTGCCTGTAGTTACACTGGCTCACTGACCCTTCAAACCGGAACAAAACAATACTAAATACTGCTGTTTGGCGGTAGAATATCTGATGTGTGGGTGGTACCTACCCAGACGGGCTTAACAGACAGACCCACAAAGCCCTACCACCAAGTAATAATAGTTAACGACGAAATTTCTTATAATAAATGATATGAAACAAATGATAGAGTCATTATGACGCACGGTATCAAAATATTCATTTCACATTTCCGTTCAGACAGATGTGAATATTGTATTTACTTTTAAAAACCTTTTTCAATAAACGAGATGGACAGACAGCTGCGACGCGCGTCACTTGGATTATTGTCATCATCGTTTTGTTATCAAGTTTATTCTGTACTAGCTGAGCCCGCGACTTCGTGCGCGTTTGAATTTAACAAAAATGTCAATGTTGTAGCTTAGTTACTCCTTATTACATCAGCTATCAGTGAAAGCCGAGTGTCAAAATGAGAGTCAAAATCGGTGCAGCCATTTCAAAAATGTAAAAAATGTTTTTTGGTATATGTATCGTTTATACATAGATATGCATTTAGAAAAACGCGGTTATTTTAATATTACAATCAGACACTCCAATTTTATTATATGTATAGAAGATGTCATACATATACTTGGTAGTTGGATTTGGTGCCCGTTTGGGTAGGTACCACCACCCACCCACATCAGGTATTCTATCGCCAAATAGAAATACTTTGTATTTTTGTGTTCCAATTTGATGGGGTTAGAGGTTCAGTTTGAACCAGGGTAACTGCAGTCACAAGGGACATAACATCTTAGTTCCCAAGGGTAGTGGTGCATTAACGATGTAAAGAATGATTAATATTTCTAACAGCACCAATGTCTATGGGTCTATGGGCGGTGGTGACCACTTAACATTAAGTGGCCGGTCTGCATGCTTATTACATTTAAAAAATGCTAAAGCAATATACATAAAACTTCTACCAAGCGATGTATGCGTTTTCTAGAATGTTTTAGAATAGAATATTATTACGTCACAAGGTACGCTTCGCAGTATCACCCGCCTTAAATTTAGACTATTGATGTGACAACAGAAGAGATATACTGGCTTTAATATTCAATACGACTTGCTCTATCTGGAGTATATGTTTCAACTTGTATTGTGATCAGTCGAACAAAGTCGGAGTTTAGTCATCTGAATTAATGAGTTAACCTAATATCAACGCACTCTCACTCAATATAAAAGCACTCCTCATTTGACAGCGCACTAAGAAAGGATCATGTTTAATTCTTTTGGACTACCCTCTAACTTCGACTTCATCCAGTACAACCGCATATAGAGTTATGAGTGTTGCGTTAAAAACTGTTTTTATCCGAGGCTTTGTACTACTTATTTTGTCCGATTGCCTCCTATTTATTGACTAGTTTCCAAAATAAATAAGAAATTATTGTACGATATATAAATATCTATCTCGTTCTATATTTGGTGCAACTTGTAGACGATATTTGTGATTGATTTCAGTAAATTTTTATATCAAAATCAGTAAAAATTCGTTTAAAAATCAGTAAAATCTCCAGTAGCGTTAAAACAGATCGATAGTCGATGTCAATGAATCCCAATTTAATAGTGAACGGCAATTGCTTACTAATTGATATCGAAAACTTGCTTAATTAATGACGAGATAGCGCCAATTAGTGATGTGACCAATTATCGATACAGTTTCACGTATCGAGTAAGTTTACAATGAATTTTAATAATAACTAATATCGTAACTTTTTTAAAATATTTAATTATGTTGATTTTTAATTTGAAAATATAATCATGATTGGTACAGTAGTTCTAATTTGTATATAGTAAAGGCCTCAATATTAATAATTCCTATGTAAATAAAGTTATATATTAACATAAAAAAAATCAAAGCCAATGGTAGATTCCGAATTTATACAAACAATTCTACTTCTTAAGTTAGTAATTTACAGTGTGGTAATCGGTGTTCAAGAGGATACGGCTAGCGTAATACCTACCTGTGTTAAGGGACTTTACGGCAGTGCGACCAACCAAAAATTACCATTCTACCTGAAGACATTAACCGATAAAAACGGTAATATTTGCGATTCTCTTCACCTATTAATGGAATTTTTACTTTCTCCGCCCAACGACGCGGAAGGGGGTTAATCGCTTCTAAATTGAAACGTTTTTGTAATCTATATTAATTCCGACGATCCCTTCTCTTTTAATAGCTTTGGGGTAGATTTTTTTTTTTTACCTTAATGAATCTAAAGTGAAGTTATGTAGCAGCCAGTACTTTTAATTGGTGGTAGGGCTTCGTGCAAGGCCTCTGGGTAGGTACCACCCACTCATCAGATATTTGCCAAACAACAGTACTCAGTATTGTTGTGTTCCGGCTTGAAGGTTGAGTGTGTGTAAAGTATGTTACTACGGGCTCAAGGGACAGAACAACTTAGTTCTCAAGGTTGGTTACAACGCCTTTGTCTATGGGCGGTGGTAACTACTTCAAGTACCATCAGGTGGCCCATAGCTCGACCCTACTTTTGATATATAAAATCAGTAATTACCCCATTGCTTGGGTAAAGTTTTTATTATGGAATAGATGGCAAACGAGCAGGAGGCTTACCTGATGGAAAGTGACTCTCACCACTTGTTCACCGCGCTTCTTCAGTGGATTCACTTTGAGATTTTCTTCCGACACATGCAGGTTTCCTCACGATGCAGAAGATGAATTATATACACAAATTTAAGTCATGAAAATTCAGTATTGCCTGGATTGGAACCCCGTAACAATTGATTAAGGTAACCGTATTTTAATTGCTGGATATATTACATGATATTTTTAAAACTAATTAACATGTAATAATTTACAAGTATGAGTAATCAAAAGTCCGTAAAAGTCTGATGAAGAAAAATGTTTATATTTAGAAGTCCAAGCTTTCGCTTCGCTTCATTAATTAAAACAAATATTCATCAAATCCAATTTAAAATAATAAACTCGGGACTTTCCATAAAATTTGAAAATCAAATTAAAGGTCAAATATAAAAATAATTTATAATGACGTCATGTCCGATTAACGTTCAAACAAATGATGAAAATTATAACGAACGACGTGTATGAGAAAGGTTGATAAATTAAATTTAATAATCCTTAGTTTATTATTATTTTAATACATATATTAAACCTTAATTCATGAATATTTTATTTTCCCCTTCAGGGGGTACGAATTCCCTTTTCAGGGTTTAATCTCCGTTTTATCGTTTATATGGCTGTAAAAAAAGGAGCAATAATTTAAGAAATCATATTTTGTCCCCTCCAGTAACTTAAAAGGGTAAACGTATTAGTTTCCATTCGGCGGGCTAAAGAGAGAGCTATGCTGGTGTTCCTCTGAAGGATCAATTCCGGAACGAGGTGATCTGACTGAGAACGAAGGTAGTTGACATAGCTCAGAGGATTAGTCAGCTGTAGTGACAAATTCTAAGTTGACCGTTGGGGCAAGAAGGTTCTAGAGTGGAGACCGCGTATCAGCAAGCGTAGTGTAGGACGCCTTGTGACAAGGTGGAGCGATGATGTACGGAAGGTGACTGGTAGAAAGTGGATAAGAAGGGCTGAAGATTGGGCTCAGTGACGCGCCATAGGGAAGGCATATGTCTTGCAGTGGACTAATACAGGCCTACTACGATGATGATGATTAGTTTCCAAGGTCAGTTTCATGTTTATGTTGTAGAACCTTAACATTTCTTACAGTGATCAATGTCTATAATCTTAAAACTGAAAAAAAAATACACGATCTGTAGAATAATGGCGAGTGTTATATCCACCTTCTGTACCTTTGTAACGTGTTGTGTAATAAGGATGAAATTTCATCTTACAAATTTCCCTTACAAGAAAAGCTTATGTAATTTTTTCCGGTAAATTATCATTACTCCAACGACTCGAAATAAATTTGAGCTCCGTTTCGAGTGTACTTCAAAACGTTCTTGTTTACGGAATGACCCTTGTGGTTTTGGGGTTCCGTATGAGACTAAACCATTAAAAATTAAACGTAATTCATATTATACCAGAGCCGAGATGGCCCAGTGGTTAGAACGCGTGCATCTTAACTTAAAATTCACATCACTTCACTTTTTCACTTCCACTTAATTTTCATGTGCTTAATTGGTATTCATAATTCAACTCCAGCTCATCAGGTTTCGTAAAAAAACCTGCATGTGTTTAATTTCACACACAACGCACAACGCACGACGTCTTCTGGTATCAGTTATATATATGTGGATTAGTTCAGTAGTGTTTTCAGTTACACATAGTGAAACGTTTCCTCGTGTGGCAGTATAGATTATAACAGCCTGTAATTATTCCACTGCTGAACAAAGACTGGCTCCCTTGAGGGAAAGATTTCAAAATCATACCATAACGTTGACTAAATACAACTGTGACAGAATTTTATTCCCAACAAGTTTTCGCCGGCGGTTTTTAAGGGTTGATTATCAGTTGTTAGGTATGAAAGAATAATTTACGTCATTCCTTGGAGTTGAAGCTTGCTTCACGTCAAATTTCATCAAAATCGGTTCAGTGAAAAGTTAAGCGTGACCGTGACCGTGACCGTTCCGCGTTTGTAATATCAGTATAGATTAATTAAATGTGATCATGAAAACTCAATCGAACTAATTATATCATAAAAAACATTAAAACTCAGAAGTACAGCTCAGATATGAACCCGTGTCCTTCAGTCAAGAGGAGAGGATTCCTTTACTCAGCACTCACTGCTTACATTCTTATGATAAATTTGACATTTCAAAAAATCAAATAACGTTTAACTTTTTCCAACATTGTACAGAACGTTAAATTACAAATTCTCAACGGTTAAGTAAAACCATCAAAAATGAAACAATTTCTCAGTGATCTACTGTAATAAAGAAAATTAATGTTACGGAACCATTCGTTATGATATTTCACGGGATTTTCCAGTTTCCTTGATGTCTATGTACGGCGTAATGTATTTTGAAATACGCTATTTTTCCTGTATCGTAATTTTATTTGCCTCGTTGGTTTAATGGTGGAATTGGAATTGTTATGGTATAAAGTTTTATTAGGTTGCTATCTGCTGTTTTAGGGGTCAGTAAATTGAACGGAAAACCTTGAAATTTTATCCCAATATAAAACGGATTATTCTGGTTTATAACTTGTCTTAAAGTGTATTTTATTGAAGCTCTAAGGTTACTTTCTGAAATATATCATGACTCAACTTCTTAAAAAATCACAGATGACTTAAGATGTATTATATAAATTATCTCATTTAAAATGCCCGCCGTTTTTTTATCTATTGAGTAAAATTGGTAAGAGGTAACATTGTAATTCGGCACGAAACCAAGTAGGTACTCTTCTTTATTTAATTAAAGAACATATTTTATTATTTACAATGAAATATCTCTTTTATCTTATAAAGAATAAAAAGAATTCTCTGTTAATAATTTTAACATAGACCTTAAATTAATTGTCTGTCAAAAAAATATCTACAATTATTATTAAATAAATTAACCTTATCTTGAAGGATTTTTTAAAAGCATATACGTATTTTAACTTACTGGGCCTTTATATACAGACCAACGTTTAGTCTGTATTCTTTAAAACTAAATTGCTAACTAAACGGCTTGATCTTTAAATGCTATTTAAGTTGTAATTCGTTAAACAACGTTCTGTCTTCCTCTTTCAAATGTCAAACCAATGGTGAAAGAACGAGAGACAATAATTATAACTAATTATAATATTCATTAATAAGGCTAATATACAATTGGTGTCAGGGCTTTGTGCCATCATCATCAAACATTAGATATTCTATCGCCAAACAGCAATACCTAATAATGTTGTGTTACGGTTTGAAGGGTGAGTGAGCCAGTGTAACTACAGACACATGGGACATAATATGGGATGTAAGGAATTATTAATATATATAGCGCCTATGTCTATAAGTGGTGTTGATCACTAACCATCAGGTGGCCTATTTGATCGTCCATACATTACATAAAAAAGCCCATAAAAGTTCTAATCAAACAAATAATATAAGATCTAGCTATGTCTTAGTGGAAACAATACATTTCCACGAATAACGTTACAAATGTTTAAATTTTAAACAAAAAAACTTCAGAATATTTCTTAGACAAACTTACAAAAGTCTTGATTAAGTTTTACGTAATGGAGACCATTCGCCGCATCGTTTTGACGTCATAGCCTTTAAACGAATCACTTAGATCTACAAGTGCATCAAAACTTATTTTTAATATATTTTAGACAATTTAGATTTAATAAAACATGTTATATGATGAATGAATAATATCAAATACGAAACACCATTAATTTAGAAACTACTTAACTGTAAACGCAACAATATTGATCTGATTTAAAAAACAGTTAAGGAAATTATTTTGGTATATTGTATTCACATAATTCAAAGGATACAATCAAACCGACTGTCCTTAAGGTAGGTAATTTGATAAGCCAGCTAATGCAAGTGGTCACCATGTCAACATCGGCGTGTTTAAGTCAAGCCCGTAAAGAATCTTTTAATCGGTTTTTTTAATTGAAAAACTTAAATTAAACTCGACGCCATTTCCAACGAATCAAACGATATCTTAATTTTCCGAACATTACAAAACTTGTCAATTTCTTTTTGACGTCGCAAACATCTTAGAGCTTAGAAGATCGCTGATTTTTCTTTGAATGCTTTTCGATTATCGATGAGATATTTTTAAAATGTATTGCGGCTTAATAAATTAAATATAAGGGTTGAGTTTAAGCGACTGTGGCTCAAAGTCATTTCCTTTTTACGATGGAACATATTCGGAGAATAATCTTGCAAAAAAAATGCGAAAAATGTTTGCAAAACTATGCTTTATATATTTAACAATCGAAAGCAAAATATACTTCATTCAAATAGGAACTTGCTTGATTAAATTAAATGACCTGTTCTGAATGTAATATCCTGAGGAGAACCGGCAAGTTACTCTTTTCCGAAAATCAGTTACATCCCACATCAACGAATACCAACTCCACAATTTAATGTCGTCTAACCTTTTTTTTCAGAAACATCAAAAATCACTCCACATTTGTAAAATGCTTCTCATTTCAAATCAATGTCAAGGTCTCGGGTTCAAATTCATCCATTGCGACTCGCTTGATAAAAAATTGCAACATTTTCCTTTTCAAGTCAGACTTCAGCGTCTCAATATCTCAACCAAGACAGGCACGTAACCTCTCTATAATTTTCTTTAAAACGAACAACTTAAGCTCTCGTAACACTGTTTTTACTCTGTTCTTCTTCTGAACCATCTCGTTTCAAGATTCAAGATGGTTGTATAAGCGTAGTCTTATATACCCTTACATAAACTTACGACCTTTTTTCTCTTAAACATTCTATATATGCGAATTTTCATAATAGATATACTTTTTTTCACTAAATCGTGTTTACATAAACAGTCTGTAAATTTCCCACTGCTGGGCTAAGGCCTCCTCTACTTTTTGAGGAGAAGGTTTTGGAGCATATTTCACCACGCTGCTCAGACTCATGCAGGTTTCCTTACGATGTTTTCCTTCACCGCCGAGCACGAGATGAATAATAAACACAAATTAAGCACATGAAAATTCAGTGTTGCTTGCCTGGGCTTGAACCCGCAATCATCGGTTAAGATGCACGCGTTCTAACCACTGGGTCATCTCGACTCTAAATCGTGTTTATTTACATATATCTTTTACTATTTTTTAACCGTGGTTTCGTCACGTGGAATTTACATTCAACGACTCCATTGCTGTGTGTTGTGAATGAGAGAGATGTCAAACTAAATAATATCTGGTCCTCTACTATATAGTATCTTGGGATATATATAAAAGATACAGTCCAATTTTCAAGGTCATCTGCTAAATTGTTGTGTTATATTGTTATAAAGGAAGGTTTCGGGTTCAAAATATGGCCGCCGAGTATAAAATTCCATTAGAATTTATAATTCATTTGATTCATCATTCATTTCGTATATCATACTTGGCAAGATATATTTACATCCGTAAGGGATTCTTCCATGTACCACGCTCGGGATTAAACGTGACCCCTTATTTTTTATGTAATACACTTTGCCCAACCGTGGGTCTGTGAACTTATACTTATACCGTGATTAATTATGTAATCTTTATTTCTAAGCTTTGAAGCAAACGTTTTGGAACTGAAATTTTATGGTAGAGGTATTTATAAGAAGTTACTCGAAACTCACCTCAGAAGTATGAAAATACAGAATTTGATATGCAACATTTACTTTAATATTTATACTATAAAGAATACACGTATCAAAATGGTGTATAACCGTAAGTCACTTGTCAACATTTCAAAAGTGAGATTCGAAGTGAATTATCCGTGAAGTCAGAATACGAGTAAGTTTCACTGTTGTCAGATGTTGAAACATTTCAGGAATATCTGCGGGTAATCAATATCTGTGCGCACGATAAACTGATCGAAGATAATCAGAGAAATCTAATATAATATAGTCTTAGAGCTAATAGTAAATAGTCTAGGAGCTTATTTTTTTTTTAACCTTCAATTATTCGAGTCACCAATTAAACATTAATTTGTAAATTTACACAAAATTCTCGAATTCTTAATAAATTAACTTTACTTGTGTTGTTTCAGTCGTGCACAAAGGCTCAGTTTATCTCATTCTCAGAGGGACTGTTCCACCTAAATTGCTAAAATTAAGCTGAATATACCTCTAGGGCTCTACGTAGACTTGTAAATGTACAGAGGTCGCCTAATTAATTTGCGTTCAACTCTCATAATAATGACAATTTAGCTTAGCAATGTTATTTTATAGTTATGTAATATATACATAAATAGTTTGGTTAATATTATTATGGAAATATGAGCATATAGGCCACCTGATGGTAAGTGGTCACCACAGCCCATAGACAAAGGCGCTGTAAGAAATATTAATCATTCCTTACATCACCTACGCGCCACCAACCTTGGGAACTAAGATGTTATGTCCCTTGTGCCTGTGATTACACTGGCACAAGGGACATAACACTTAGGTTTTTATAAAAACAATAA
Organism: Vanessa atalanta; assembly: GCF_905147765.1. Taxonomy (NCBI): domain Eukaryota; kingdom Metazoa; phylum Arthropoda; class Insecta; order Lepidoptera; family Nymphalidae; genus Vanessa; species Vanessa atalanta. The sequence continues at coordinate 1,339,056 of NC_061896.1, forward strand.
AAGTCAAAATATTAAGTTAATTTATTTTCCTTTCATTTTTTCTTTTAATAATTGCCCGGTCTGTTTATTCTGTAGTCTACACATACTTAATGTGTCTAAGGGTAGTTTTAACTGAGAACATTAATAGTTTTAGTATGCAAATACAAACGTACGAATGAAAATGTTTTAATTGTTTAACACCATATCTCATTTAAGCTGAGCTCGTTTTGATGTTATTTATGCGAAAATATAAAATAGAACTAAGCATAAAAAATAAACGTCTTATTCACTTTTGTTTGTATATTAGAATTTTATGTGTCTTGTCTGCGGTATGCAGAAGTCTGTAAAATAAGTATTTTTTTTTAACTTTAATGTAACTGTCAGTTTAAAGTTTTGATAAAAGCTTTATAAGCTAGCCTTAACAATAAGATAAAAGATAATTGCTTAAAAATTTCCCCCCAATTTTTGTTTTTTTTTTTAATAAATTGATGTTGGTATTTGGATACGTAGCATACTAGATGATCCCACGACTTGAACTGTGTGAAATTTATGCAATGAAATGCTTTATGAATTTGTATACAACCCTTTATCCCAAAATTACCCCCTTTAAAGGTGAATAATATAGTGTCCGTCTATGGGGTCCAAGCTTGCTTGTTGATAAGATACAAAATTAAAAATTACTTCATATCTAACAAAATGTTAATTATCAAAAAAAATCTTTAATTAGTCGTATTTTATTTTTGTTTCAGTATCAAGCGAGGAGATAAAGGAGGTCGAAGGTCCAACTGGGATCCCAAAGTCCACGAGATACACTACAATATCCAGGTAACTAAGAACTACATTTAAACTACAAACTAAAACTGCAGTTTTATAAACCACACAAAAACATATTAAAACATTGTTATTTTTGAAACTAACAGTGCTTTTAGTGCTATTAGAAATAATTACACTGGCTCACTCAGGCTTCAAACCGAAAGGGTGATACAAATTATGTTTAAAAATAGCACTTTTTAATCGAAATAACATTTTTTTTACATTAGTAGCCCCTAAATTTCCCCCTGCTGGGCTAAGGCCTCCTCTACTTTTGAGGAGACGGTTTGGAACATATTTCACCACGCTGCTCCAATGCGGGTTGGTGGAATACACATGTGGCAGAATTTCGTTGAAATTAGACACATGCAGGTTTCCTCACGATGTTTTCCTTCACCGCCGCAAATTAAGCACATGAAAATTCAGTGGTGCACGCCTGGGTTTGAACCCGAAATCATCGTTTAATATGCACGCATTATAACCACTGGGCAATCTCGGCTCTCGCTCTTGAAATTACAGAATTAAGGTAAAAAACACTGGAAATGAAATCAATATATTTAGAAGAAATTGGTCCGTGCAACTATTAAAATTAATATTTAAAAGTAACATTTCGATGTTCGTTTGTTTTATTTCTGATCGCATACATATACACGAATCAACAGCTCACCGTGTATATGGTGCGAATGTCAAAGGTGACCGTATCGCTCATAACAATCTCTTCCAGGCTTTGTGACACGAACTTAATTAACATTATTAAAATACGATAGTGTAACGCAAAAACATATGATATAATAAACAAATGATCGTCGGATTTTAGTGCGAATAAAAATATAATTATTGTTAGCTGATATAGACGTGCGCGTCACCGATTTCGCTCATAGAGGTAATTTTCAGAAGAGACTACGTCAACTCCTTAGGGGATTAAATTCACAGCTGCACATTATCTTTTGACTTGGTAGGGTAGCCTTGATGGCTGGTGGTAGTATTGTTGTGTTCCGATTTCAAGGGTGAGTTAGCCAGTGCAACTACAGGTATAGGCCTCTTCCTTAAAGGCCGGCAACGCATCTGCAAGCCCGGTGTTGCAAATGTCCATGGGCGGTGGCAGTCACTTTCCATCATGTGAGCCTCCTGCTCGTTTGCCACCTGTAACATAAAAAAAAGGTACAAGGGACATAATATCTTATTTCCCAAAATTGTACAACAGTGTTTTAAGCTATAGTTAATGTTTCTCTCCCTTTCTATTGGCGATGGTGACCATTAACCACCAGGTGGCCCATATGCCAGATAGCCTACACATAATGTGACATAAAATATGTCAAAGCTAGAAAATTTTTTTTAAATAAAATAAGTAACTTAGTTACTTGCCGGTTCTTCTCGGTAGAACCTACATTCCGAACCAGTGGTAGCTTTACTTTAAAAAGTTTGTTAAATGTCGATTCAAAAGTGCTTGTAAAAGCCTACTCGAACATTTTATTTTATTTTGATTTGATTTGATTTGAATTGGTGAGAAAAGCCTAGTTACCTATTTTCAATAAATGACATCCTGGTAAAGACTAAGAATTAGCAAAGACGAGATAGGGCCTTCGCCCAGTAGCGCGTAAAGGCTGCCGATGGTATAAATTTAATTTAAATTGTGTATAGACGAAGGCAAACGCTAGTGCAATTTAAACGTAATTTATCGAGTGATAAAATCAAATACACACTGCAAAACTTCCACATAGGACAATCTGCGTCAAATGTGATAAGGGTTAGATGCTAAGGGACGTTTACGTCATTTCAGTACGATACGATCAAAATGTGTGACTCGTAATTTGTTGATAAGCGTTGAAGATATTTCGTACTACTCTGTTTGTTTATTTGTTCTATTCTGCTCTGCTTTAATTTCGAAATTTAAAAAAAAAAGATACCATTTTAAATAATAATATAAATATATCCTTCTATACAAGTACGTACATGATAATATTATTAGTATAAATTATTAATGACCCCTGTTATATACGCAAGGACATTGTTCAAACGCTTGTCACGTCGATAGTTTAAATTCAAAGTGAAACGGCGAAGCGCAGCGATTTATATAATAATACTAGCTGTGCCCGCGACTTTGTGCGCGTTTGAATTTAATAAAATAGCGTGACTATTATTATTTTTCATATAAATCTAAAATAAAAGTAGCCTAAGTTACTCCTTATTACATCAGCTATCTGCCAGTTAAAATCCCGTCAAAATCGGTCCAGCCGTTCCAGAGATTAGCCGGAACAAACAGACAGAAAAAATTTTGAAAAAAATGTTTTTTAGGTATATGTACCGTGTATACATACATATGCATTTAGTAAAACGCGGTTATTTTAATATTACAAACAGACACTCCAATTTTATTATATGTATATAAATTATATGCTCTAACTTTCCCCGAAACGCACTGCATCTTATGGTATAAGTTTTATGTATATAAACGTCGTAGATTATAAAACAACGTTTCTTTTTATATCAGTTTTTTTTCCATATAAATACATAATAATAAACATACTTAATAGGCGTTGGAGTTATATACTCTTTCATCAGTAAAAATATAACGGACTATAACATAATATGATTTGTAAAATACTAAAAAATGTATGTAAGTAAAAAACTTCACGAGACTCGGGAACAAGACATTCGTAGATAATGTCGAAATATCGATCTCCACCAAATAAAAATAAAAAACATGGTAAATATCCCGTTTTAAATACTTGTAGTGATAAAAATAACCATGTTATCATTCAACTACAGGTTTAATGAGAATAAAATATAAAGAATCATATAAGTTCATATTATGCGTGTCAAATATTCTAGGAATTTCAACGGAGCTGTTGTTTTTATAATATATATATCATTAAAAATAATATTCATCCTTTTAGGGTTCCATAGCCAAAGGATAAAAAATAAAAAATAGGGTCCCACTATTACTAAGACTTCGCCACCAGGCCGTATTCCAAGAACCGTGATAGCTAGTCAGTAGAAATTTTCACAAATTATGTAATCCTGTAGCCGCTATAACGATAAACCAAAATAATTAAAAACAAAATAAAATAAATATTTAGGAAGCCTCCTGTACAACAAACGCGTTTTTTTTTGCCCTTTTTTGCTCGATATCAATAATAGCAAGAGGTAGGCACTTGAAATATTCACAAAATACTCAGTTGTATTTTAAACTTTAATAATAAATAATAAAATTAAAATAAAATGTAAATAAATTCTTAAGGGAGGCTCTTATAAAAAAGCGCCATTTTACCTATTTTTTTTTGAGTATATCATCTTGCGTTGAAAGATCTACTGGCATATGCCTCCCCCCCTGGTGGTTAGTGGTCACCATCGCCCATAGAAAATTGGCGCTGTGAGAAATAATAACGATAGCTTACAACACTATTGCGCGACCAACCTTGGCAATTAGATCTCATATCCCTAGTGCCAGTAGTTGGGACTAGCATTATTATATATAATATTCCGGATTCGCACGAGTAGACTAAGGGTTTACACAAAACGCGAAGTACTCTAGAATAACGGAAGCTTTATTAGGAAACATTTATTCCAACATCTCCAATAATAATCGTCGTATTCAAATAATTCAGCCAATTCAGCCAAAATCTTATTGTTATTACACATCTGCACCTTTTTCATGAATTCGTATCTATAAAAATCGTATGAAAATCCGACCAGTAGTTTTTGAGTCTACGCATTCATAAAGACAGATAGACAGAAGCAGTGTTGTTTTATTGTCTAGTTATGTATGTTTTGTTTGCCTAACTGGACAAAATTCTCTTCAAAAATGGGGAATTAAAGTAACGTACAAAATATTAAACTTTAAATATAAGCAAAGTTTAAACAGCTCATGTCCCTAACACTTAAACGATCTACACACAGACGGACAAAATATAAATTACTTTTGTAAAATGTGCAAAGTTGATGACATGGATGTCGGGCTACTAGATGTGTTTTGAGCGTAGTATTGTATTATCGCATGTTAACTAACTGTAGCTTAACGAAATTTAATTAAAAAACTTTGCATAATCTTTTATAAATTTACAACGCTAAAAAGAAAAAAGTAATAAGCTAGCCACTTCTATTTACGCATTAGGGCCTTAAGTAAGACATGTTTATTATTTATCTTTACTAATATTATAAATGACAAAGTAACTCTGTCCGTCTATCTGTCTGTCAAGCTTTCACAAATAAACCACTGAAACTAAGATCATGAAATTTGATATGAAGTAAGCTTGAATTGAAGCAAGGAAAGACATAGGCAACCTACCTACGACCACATCTCCCCATTGCCCTAATACACTGACTAAAACTAGTTTCACGGTTTATTTTTATTTTAGGAAAACAAACAATATGATGACACTTATGGCATGATAATATACAATATTACATACAGCAGCTAAGTTTCCACTGATTAATTACACAATTATTAAAATTAAACAAAGACAAACATACATAAATCAAATAGGTAACATTATAGAATCAATGATACCAATAAACGTATACTAGCAGAGAGCTTATACAGTTATGAATGAAATTAAAGAAAGTGAAAATTACTTTAAAAATCAGTTATATACATACGGTTGAAGCCAAACCATTGATACATCTTAAAATCGAAATGTAATAACTTTAAATAATAATATTAATACTATACGCTTCTATATAGATAAGTACGTACATAGTAATATTACTAATAAATCGTTATATGTATTATACACAAGGATATGAAATTGTTGAAACGCCTGTCACGTCAATGGTTTAAATTCAAAGTGAAACTGCGAAGCACAGCTATTTAGATAATAATATGACATGCCAAAACCTCCTCCGAAACGCAATTGTGTTGAAAATCTTTTCATTTATAAAAATATATATCAAAAAAGTATTTATGAGTTATAATGTGAAATGTTTATAATATGACAAAATATTATAAAGGGTATCTGTAATCTGTATCTAACCCTTTCTAAGCACGATTAAATAGAACAGCTGCCAAGAACTACTAATTAATGCCTGTTTGTTATAATGAAGGCTCTTGGTTAAAGCAAACTATATTGATAATATTGATAACAAGTTATCAATAACCTTTGTCTTGTGTGTGTATATCAATTGTCATAGCGATCACTTGAACGGTATAAAAATTAGCCAATAAAATAGTGCCATCTAGTGACAAATCCCAAAAACTATTGTTACAAGAACTTATTCTTATTTAACTTCTGTGGATAAAATAGATAAATTTAGTTATGTGATATATTCGGATTTAGATTTGATTTTGATAGCAGCCCTTTAGACCAAATATGGCTTCTAACACCATCTGTGTGCTACTACCCATGGGATCCAAGGTGTTACATCCCTAGTGCCTGTAATAACATTGACTCATTTTAATACCTAAGCCGTGAGTCGGTCTTACCTACCGAGACAGTTGAGAACCTCCACTAGTTTCATAATTTATGATACATGTAACACGAAAAATTACATGCCATTTTTTTTTAAATTTAGAACGCTTTAATTAATGACAACCAGTTACATAATTTACATTAAAAACGTTCGAAATTTAAATTATATATACGTGAAAATGTTGTCTCTCATTTGCATGTCGCGCATAAAACTCAGAAGTTTTTGAATACGCTATGCATTTATGCATATAATCTCGTTAGATAGTTATGCGTCATATTTCAGAAGCTGGTTATCTTATGTGAATGGGCAAGTTAAATAGATGACATTTTATTTTGCTTCATTAAAGTCTAGCTTAATTAAATTGCTAGAGTCGTGAACAAAAATATCAATAAAATATATCTGTATAATGTACACTATGAGAAAGAGACATAGTAGTGGGTGGTAATGTTCTAGCTTTAAATCGATTAGCACTTGACTCAAAAAAATTGAATTAACTTTATTGATTAACGCAAATTAAAACTTCTTTTAAAGGAAATAAATTACAACTTCTAGGCTAAATCTAAATGCAACGTTTTTATATATAACGTTTGATTGAAATATTCAACAAATAAAAATGTTATGACAAAAATAAATTAAATTAAATATTCACTGTCACATCCATTGAACATATATCAATCGTAATATATGACATCACATAGAAGTTTTACCAAAAGTTTGAAACTGGCACGACAAACAAATGTTTGTCAACGTATTCGTTTAAATGTATCGCGTTTCATTGTCGGTTATTTACCGACGGTATACAATTCTAAAATGTCATATGTGTAACGTTAAATTATAATCAAAATATACTTTATTCGACAAGGCTTTTAGAATAAATTTTCATTGACATTTTTAACGTTTATACTAAAGTCAAGAACCAAGATAAGACAGTCCGAAGTTATTTTCCATTAATTAAATTTCAAAGGTATGTTAATAAATATATATGTAAACTATATAAATCAAAATATACTTTATTCGATTAGGCTTTTACAAGCACTTTTGAATCATTTAACAAACTATTTAAAGTAAAGCTACCACCGGTACGAAATGTAGATTCTAACGAAAAGGACCGGCAAGAATCACAGTGGTTACTCTTTTTCGACATCCAAATATACAGTCATACGTAATAAGTATGTAGTAATAACAGTCATAGTATGTAAGTATGTAATATATAATGGTCATACTAATTACGGTCACGGAATCCTTTTTCATAACTGTTTAAGAAAATATGTGTAAAATATGTTATGTGTGTGTATGTGTGCGCTTTCTTATACTATATACACAGCAGACCAAGTACATACACGAAGCTTTTTTTATTTCATAACAAACTAGCTGTGCCCGCGACTCGGTGCGCGTTTAATTTAAAAAAAAAACAATATTGGACAACATCACATACATTACTCTGATCCCAATGAAAGTAGCTAAAGCACTTGTGCTATGGAAAATCAGAAGTAACGACGGCACCACAAACACCAAGACAATATAGAAAACTAATGAACTTTTTCTAAACCGACTAGGCCGGCAATCGAACCCGGGACCTCGGAGTGGCGTACCCATGAAAACCGGTGTACACATTGCTCGACCGCGGAGGTCGTCAAATTCGAATATAACAAAAAAATTATTGTTCAGGTCGCAGATTTTACTATAACTTAAGAATTAAGAAGTTTATTTAATTTATTAGGCTTTTGTAGTATTAAGTAGCTGGTGAAGATGGCCCAGTGGTTAGAACGCGTGCATCTTAACCGATGATTTCGGGTTCAAACCCAGGCAGGCACCACTGAATTTTCATGTGCTTAATTTGTGTATTCCGCCAACCCGCATTGGAGCAGCGTGGTGTGGAGAAGGTTTGTCTCCTCAAAGGGAGAGGTGGCCTTTAGCCCAGCAGTGGGAAAATTTACAGGCTGCTAATGGGAGTGGTACTGATCAGAATTTGGACATTGCAGCGTGAATTTATTATTATGTTATATATATTTCTAAAATAAGAGTAGCCTAAGTTACTCCTTATTCCAGTAAAAGTCCCGTCAAAATCAGTCCAGCAGTTCCAGAGATTATCAGAACAGAAAAAAAATGTAAAAAATGTTGTTTTGGTATATATACCGTGTATGCATTTAGCAAAAAGCGGTTATATCAAAAAACACACAGACACAATATCCATTAAAGTATTTTATAACATAAATAATATACGTACTATATTATTTTTAAAGAAATGAACATTATTTACATATATATCTTCTACAATCTGTATGTCCACGAATTACTGTATATAAAATAGTATGAAATAGTTCATAGCAAAACCCCTTAATTTCCAAGCTTTTATGAGACCGAATTAAATCAAAACTATTATAAATAAATTCTCTGCATTATCCCTATTAAATGCCGAATTAATTTGACGTCAGTCGTGACATCTCCGTGTTAACTTTAAGCTTGTATGTTGAAATTTCTCTATTTAAGCTTTAAAATGTCACGGCTTAAAATTGCAGTCACTAGGAATATAGCTTCATAATTTAATTGGGAATCAAAATATAATTTATTTAAAGTAAACTTACGTGTTGTAAATGCTTAGAGCTAGTTCCGCCATGCGCTAATGCGGTGGATATTTGGTATATGTATATTCATCCAACAAGTGCAGGTTTCCTCCATATAGTACGATGAACAATAAACACAAATTAATCATATGAAAATTCAGTATTGCATGCTGAGATTTGAACCCGCAACTATCGGTTACGATTTACGTGTAACCAACTGGCCATTTCTGTTCATTCTTTCCTCAAAATCAAATCAAATCAAATAAAATTCACATTCGAAAGATGCATAAGAGGCGACCTCATCGCTAAAACAGCTATCTCCAGGCATACTTAAGTTAGAGATAAGAAACAGAGGTAAAAAGTGGTAGGGGTTATCATTATTAGGTCATAGGATAATACATGCAAAGAGCCGAGATGGCCCAGAGGCTAGAACGCGTGCATCTTAGCCGAGGATTGCCAGTTCAAACTCAGACAAGCACCACAGACTTCTCACGTGCTTAATTTGTGTTTATAATTCATCTCGTGCTCGGCGTTAAACGTAAACATCGTAAGGAAACTTACATGTGTCTGATTTCAATGAAACTTTGCCACATGTGTATCAACACGCATTGGAGCAGCGAGTTGGAATATACTCCTGACCTTCTCCTAAAAGAGAGAGGAAGCCTTAGTTCAGCAGTAGGAAATTTACCTTAATTTAGTCCCCTCCATGGAAACCAACGAATACTAAATCCAAGCTTTTATATCATCATAGTATTCTAATAATGTTGTCTTAGATTTTCGCGATTATTACACATTGAAATAAAACTAACGGATTTAATCGCGTATATTAATTATTTAAACATCCCGACGTTTCGAGCACTTTGCAGTGTTCGTGGTCACGGGCAGACTGTCTGTCCGTGACCACGTATAGCGTTCTTGTATAAGCCTTTTGTCGATCAATGTTAGTTTTGAGTAAATAATTTATCGTACAAATGTTTATACTATTTAATTATATGCAGAATGCTTTTGAGTTGTAACTATTTCATGTCACGTGGAAGATAATAATATATTCGTATATGTTCGAAATTCAAATCTACATACATTTATAAAATTATTCCGTATGACGTCATTGAACTCGTCCTAAACGGAACGTTTAACATTTGAGTGTGGTCCTAGAAGGTTTAGATTAAGTAAAAGGCGTTGTCGATGGCTGATTTGATGTTTGTTATTCAATCAGACCACAATGGCTGAACCAATCTAAATGGTATTTAACACAAAGATAGATTATACTTATAAAATAACACATAGGGCAGACAATTTTATCCCTAACGCTTGTTCACCCATACTCTCACACACGAGTAAAACACCAATAAGTAAATAAAAAATTACACACCCATACATTGAAATCTAAATCACTGTAAAATAAGCTTTAATAGCACAATAAACAAAATTAAACCGTATACCTTTGTCAACAGGGTTCATTTTAAAGCGGCGGCGGATGACGACTATGCTGATTTTACATGCGAAGCAAGACACGAAGCGTTGCAGAGGGATATGCCCATGCGCAGCACAGTACAACTCAGCGTGCTATGTAAGTATATTTCTAACTGTATAAAAATATATATAGGGATGTATATGACATAATTATCGATAAATAGATTTAATTTATCTAACTTTGGCAACTATTCCACAAATTATAAGTAAAAATGTTAACAAAAAGATTTCAGTTAGAATTAATGCTATTATTAAAACAAGTCAAAAAAGGTGCTGCTCCGTGTTCCATTGTTCCGTCTCAATTATGTTTTATTAATATAATAATAATCAGCTCCGAAACATCTTCTCAAAAAGGAGAGGAGGACATTACTCAGCAGCAGCAGTTACAGGTTGTTTCTTTCAATGCCCAAACGTTGAAGCAGCACGATGTCAGATTTTGAAAGAATTTGTCCCCACTGAATGAATCCCGCGCGAGCGAAACCGTCAGTTCAGCTAGTATTATAACATAAGCATTACATAATGATCAAATTTAAATAATTGTACGTTAGAATAAAATAATGTGCCAAATCTCAAATTATGCCAATCGCAAAAACATGCATAGCATAGCATAAGCAGCCCGTAAATGTCCCACTGCTGGGATAAAGGCCTCCTCTCCCTTTGAGGAGAAGGTTTGGAGCATATTCCACCACGCTGCTCCAATGCGGGTTGGCGGAATACACATGTGGCTGAATTTCGTTGAAATTAGACACATGCAGGTTTCCTCACGATGTTTTCCTTCACCGCCGAGCACGAGATGAATTATAAACACAAATTAAGCACATGAAATTTCAGTGGTGCCTGCCTGGGTTTGAACCCGAAATCATCGGTTAAGATGCACGCGTTCTAACCACTGGGCCATCTCGGCTTCTCACTGGGCCATCTCGGCAAAAACATGACTCAGCTCCAATTATAACAATGGGTGGATTGTCTCCCGCGTCGACTATATTTGATAAACAGGAGCATCAAATTAGGGCAACCCCACGCTGAGTATAAAATGAAACATGACAGGGGACTGTTCTGTTTTTGATCCATATTTTTATTGTGATGTTTAATATAAATAATTTATTTTGTTTAAGATAGATAATTTCTTCCATAATACTTCCTTACACTTGATGGTAGACCTCTCATCATATATTTTACTATCGAACAGCATTACTTAGTATTGTTATGTTTATGTTTATACGGTAAGTGAGCCAGTGTAACTACAATTACAAGAGACATAACATCTTAGTTCCCAAGGTCGAAAGCACATGAGTAATTGAGGAATAATTAATATTTCTTACTGTAGCGATAAAGTAAAGTAACAGCCTGTATGTGTCCCACTATTGGGCAAAGTCATCTATAATGCAAGTTGATTTGTTTACATATATGGCAAAATTACTACCCATAAATACGCTTTTTCTAAATCAAGACTTACTCATGGAGATACTCTCCTCCCTCACACGTGGGCGAAGGCGCAACGAAAACAAGACCTTATAACACCTCAATGCAATTAAAACAAGTTATAACAGCGTAGTTATATAAATAAACATACAATTACAATTATATACAAGTTTCTTGTGCAAGGAGACGTTGTGTTTGAGTTTGCAATTCGTTGTTAAATTATGCATTAGCTCTAAAGCTTGAGAAAATTGTTAATAGCTAGGTAACATCTTCTAAACAATTACTGACTGCATAAATAGATGCAGTGTTAGCTCAGTGGAGGGATGACGATGTCTTTCTTACGTGGTTTCTGAGGCTCGGAGCAGCTGTTGAAAATTATTAGTTGGAAATCCCCAATGTTTTAAAGGGCTTTGGGGGTTTTGGTTCTTGAATCTTGAGATCCAAGATATTATGTGATAGCTACTAGTAGAAGAGTCCAATCAGTGGACTGTATTTAGATAGTACAAAGGACTACAAAGCAATCTATATCCTTGGAAGTGGTTCATAATTAGAAGATCCAAGGGTATCTTGAAATTTTAAAGGAAGAACGTAATAAGTAGAAATCATATTTTATTTCTAACCTAACCCCAAAATATAGATTGATAGAGTTCAAAATCGAAGCCGAAATCTTTATTCAATACAGTAGTATTACACTCACTTATTGATTGTCAAACTATTATACTTCCACCGTGAACTTAACAATTTATATCAGTGTAGTTATTGAGAATGTTTTAACTTTTCCATTTCATATTGAACTGAGAAATTTATATTAATAGTACATATGTTCCGAGCCGAGAGCCGAGATGGCCCAGTGGTTAGAACGCGTGCATCTTAACCGATGATTTCGGGTTCAAACCCAGGCAGGCACCACTGAATTTTCATGTGCTTAATTTGTGTTTATAATTCATCTCGTGCTCGGCGGTGAAAGAAAACATCGTGAGGAAACCTGCATGTGTCTAATTTCAACGAAATTCTGCCACATGTGTATTCCGCCAACCCGCATTGGAGCAGCGTGGTGGAATATGCTGCAAACCTTCTCCTCAAAGGGAGAGGAGGCCTTTATCCCAGCAGTGGGACATTTACGGGCTGCTAATGCTAATGTACATATGTTCAAGAGTTGAGGATCGTTAATAGCCAACCTTTGGAGACTAAAATCCAGACAACATTTTAATTTTTTTGCTCCAGACTGATAGCCTGACTTTTACTCGGATGTATGGCTTTTTGAATCCTCCCAGTTAGGTACCGATCACGTATTACAACTAAACAGCACTATTTACTGTTGTTGTGATCCGGTTTGATGATTGAATGAGCATTTAGTATGAGCATTTTCTTAGTTCCCAAGGTGTATTGGTGAAATAACGAGTGTATATATTTCTTAGATCGCCAATGTTTAGAGCCATGTGGCCCATTTTCCACGTACGTATTATACAGCAGTTATGGTGGTGGTGGTTGATTCATCTCGTTATAGGTGGTGAAGAAAAATATCAAGGGGAAATCTGAACGTGGTGGATGAGAATCTACCACGTGTACCCGCTTTGTAGCAGCTTGGTGAAGTAAACTCTAAACCTTGTCCCCTAAATGGAGAGGAGACTTTTGCCCAGCAGCGGGACGTCAACACGCTGTTGCTTCATACCTAATATAAAAAAGACACTTCTGATCAAATCTGTCTAAAATTTTTTCTAATGTCATTTAAGAATACTCGTTAAATAAATTTTTATCTTTATAAATATAAAATTGTAATTGAATCCTGTTTAAGTTTGCTTTGTTTTAAAATAATCTTAACTGTTAATCGCTTGAGATAACAGCTCTTAGAGTATTCCTGGAATTTCTTTAAAGTTTCACTCAAGAATTCCTTTGGCGATTACTCTTCAAGTTATAGTGTAGGAGCTTGGAGTAATAATGTTGCTTTTAGTGTACGTCTCATATATTTTTAGAGTGATGAATTCATAGATAGATAAAATTATCTATTTTTATTTCTTTATTTTTCATTACATCGTATTTACTATGTTATTGTAACACATCGTTATCATTGGCTATATAGTTAATAAACGAAAGTCTTTCACGTCTTCTTAAGAGGACTTTGTCCAGTAGTGGAATATTTTGTGTGCTGGTTCTTTACTTACTGCATCAAGACTGTTCCAACAAAAAAAAATCACCAGAAAAGTTTTAGAATTTTCTTAAATCACAAAATCCTAAATCCACTTATATTTTAAAAGTTTGAGAGACCATAATAGCCACTGAGTTTATATTAAAAACTAACATTATTCATAAGCCTCTATTAAGGCTTAACCGCGAACCCAACCTCGAGTTATAATAAAAAACCTTTATAAGAGATCATCTTTTATGATAAAGAAAGACTAAATCCTGAAAAATATCACTACACGCAATCTGTTACGAGTAATTGTCTCGAAAAGCCGAGCTAACTGAATGTCCGGAGATAATCCGGACATTTATAAGTATGGCCATTTGTTTCATTTCAAGATTCAATGTATGAGAAATTGCATATCCCTACAAACTCCGATTCTCGTACGAAATTCGACATTTCGATGAAATTCGTTTTTTAAAAAATTATTTCGTTTTGGATAATTTTGAATCTTCATCTTATTCGAGAGTTTTGTGATAAATCCATTCAGAATTTAGATATATATCTATAATCAAAACTTAGTTGTATGAATCTGAGGTAGCCTTTATTCGGCTTCATATCCTGCCTGCCTGTCATTATGTCTCTTCTGCCTCACTGGCTCACTTACCCATCAAAACGTAACACCTACAAAACCTTCAAAAAAACTATTGTGATTTTTAAGTTATTTAATTATTGGGTGGTTTCTTTTTTCAATCGACAAATGTTATTTTCAATATCCTACACCATTTATTTTAAATCTCTGCAACAATAATTTAAAAATTATGAAAATCGCATACCAAAAAAACACGCGAAATTTGAAAATACATTACAAATTTTCGTTTTAGTGTAATTATATTAAATATACCTAATGTCACCAATGCAATAACGAAACACCATTACCTCATATTCAAATTCAAATTTCATACAGAAACAAACACCGGTGAATATTCTGCTTGCTTTGAGGATAACCAAAAACGTCAACATAACCCCACAGCGCGCTATATTGCGTGCATACTATACTACACACTCTCTGACAACTGAACAGAGCCGGGCATGAAAAGCATGCATTATTAATATCCTATTTAAAGCTTACGTCAATGTTGACTTTGTCCCATTGGCCACTATTGACTTTAGTGAAGCGACCAAATTTATCTTTAGTGCAAGGTTCAAAGTCTAGTTACGTGATCCAAGTGACTACTGAACGTATATTTACGTTTTCCGAACAGATGCTATATCGAGACAAACTTGCAACGATTTGTTTTGCTTAATACAATATTTGAATCTTGTACAGGGTTGAATCATGTCTTGAATCTTAGCTGTTGTGATGATAGTATTTATGAATGGGTATCGATTTTTAATTAAAAAGAGACAATACATTCCTATCAACCTGAAATTGCAGACACCTTGAAGGTTGTATCCATATGTCCAACAAAGACAGTGACTTTTTTGGATGTCTAGTAAATCAAAGAAAAAACCACTGATTCGAAATAGTGATCTCCACTAATATTACTAAAGTTGAGGTGTTTGTTTTGAATAGGCTTACGTCACGACTATTCCAATTTCAAAGATTACGCTACAACCACATGGATACGTAAAAGTAATTTTTAATATAATAAGGAACAAGTTTAAAAAAATATATCGCATTGTTTATGGATGAATGTAATTCATAATGTCTTTACCATTGCCTTCATTATCTTTGATTTTTTTATTAAACAATGATATTTGATTAAATGATCCACAGCAGAATCAAATATAACTAAAGTTATAAGTATATAGATAATAATCTTTAATTTGTATAGATTCAAACTTAAAAGCAGACGCTTGTACAGCCTCTTTAAATACAAAAAGTCGTATATATAATAGTAAAACCACATTTTTATGACCAATAACCAACTGAAGGTAAGTTCTCATGTTGCATTTGACCTAAATGTATCGAAAAATCTTATATCTAACTAAATTCTCTCTGAAATCTTTGACAAAATCCTTTGAAATTACACACTGAACCCAACATTTGGACATACAGGAACGTCTGCAAACAAATTCCGAATTGCAAAATGGACTCCTATATTCCAGAACCGTTTGTTCCGTCGTGCCCTCAATGAATTATTAATTATTCTCTCTGATTCGACCCCTGGTATATTTACTTTTATTCTTTTTTAACTGACGTCTTTTACACATTTTCCTCGGTACTAACCAGACGTGTAATACCGTACTTTTGGATTTTATTACCATCTA
Organism: Vanessa atalanta; assembly: GCF_905147765.1. Taxonomy (NCBI): domain Eukaryota; kingdom Metazoa; phylum Arthropoda; class Insecta; order Lepidoptera; family Nymphalidae; genus Vanessa; species Vanessa atalanta. The sequence goes on from NC_061896.1 coordinate 1,355,109, forward strand.
CGAGTATATTTGTGATAGTTAAATGAAATTTAACATTGTGTTTGCATGAATATATCTTAAGTATTGTAATAATATTCTGGTCTTTTTAAATAATTTTCATGTTTTAATAATAAAAATAAATGAGTGGCAGGCAGTAAACGTGGATTTATGACGCTTCATATGCTAAATCCATCTAACATTTATAGATAAAACTATAAAGCTCGATAAGGAACTCGACATAGTATCGAATAAAATAATTGTTTTAAGTTAATTTTTGTACAGATCATTTAATTGAAAGACAAATTACATCACTTACCACAGATGTCATTTTTGCAATCTATGGAGTCGAATCGATAAGAATCTAAATAATATACTAATTATTACTAATAAATAAAACTTTACATTGCATAAAAATTACGTATATCGTGAAATCAATGTCAAGTTATTGTAATTTCGTAAAATCTTGGTCTTGCTCTGATTGTGTCAAATTTCCATCATCAGGACTTTGAGAACGAGAGAACGGAGGGTTCACCTTTGATTGCACATATATTTGTACTCTCTCTCTTACACTTTGCTTATCTCTTGTCTCTCTCTCTCTCTTTCTCTGTCTTGTCTGCAATGTGAAAGGACGTTACGTGTGTTCAGATATATTTCGAAATTGACATCATCAATATTGATAGCAGCCCTATGCAATATCATCGTAAGAATATTAAATAATATGGTAAAATAAATTACGTATTTCCAGACAAAAGTTCCCTGCAAACGTGTTAACACAATTAACTTTTCTTAAGCACTAAAACATGTTTCACCAAGTTTTGTAACAAGTCAGGTAAATTTAATTATCTATCCTTTACGATAGGAAAGTTATACGTTAATAGACCCGATATACCCTACTCCTGGACGAGATAATGAGACAACTACTTTTTAACAATAAATTATAGACGAATATTACACTTGTCTGTTCGATCTAAAACTTTATATTTAGAGCTTTAACAAAGCCCTAACGCTAAGCTTTAATTTGAACCTGGGACGGTTCAGTGATATCCATCGTAGCGGTTTTGGAATCGTTTAAACGCCTCTAAATCTTTTCGTGCTTGTGTATTTATAAATATTAAATAATCCAAGGAAAACGTCAGCATAAATCAGGAAATGTGTGATGGAGTAAAATCCAAATCTACTTCTCGAATGGAGATAATGGTTTTGATGACTACTGTACTGTTTTAATTTAAATTTTTTGGATATATTTGTCTAGAGTAAGTAATAATGACTCATAATATTTGAATATTTTAAATGTTATAATAATTATATTCGATATCACTTATCACGTTTTGACATTTTACGATAAAAGTTCTCGATTTCTTCTTTCATATCTAAAGTAAACTTGTTTGCAGCCAAAAATTATTATAAACTCAAATTAAACAATTGGGTGGTGCTGACTTGTTTCCAATCTGTCCACAATTGTCTTTAAGGACCTACATGTTATTGCAGCCCATATTGGCTCTATCTAAGATTAATTGAGATGTATAATAATAATTTAAAAATAATAACAGTTTTATTTACACCCAAGAAAGTCATGATAGATAGATGGATGATGTACAGAACATTTAAGTTTTATGCTAAGGTTTGTAATCATTTGAACGATAGAGAATCTATATTTAATCACTCTTAGTATGTTACTTATATTATAAACGCTATATTTTATAAAAATAGATGGATCATCATCACTTTTTTAGGCATAAACTTCTCAACGGATTTCGATAAAATTTGATGTACTATGACTTACAATATATGCTGCCTGATACCTACCCCTCACACGTGAGAATATCCGGGCGGAAACTAGCTCATCATTAATTTGATTAATTTGCTATCATCATTGAATATAAAATTTTTAATTAATTGTAACGATAAATTGTTAAATACAGGGTGTTCTGACGAATTCCATCAGCCTGTTATAGCCTGTATAATTACATCACACATTGTGTATTCTTTTCCCCTATGCTCAGGTTACGTAGTGATGCGCAATAATTTATCGATGGCGATGTTTTCAAAATAATTAAATAATAATATTATAAAGATAATTATGATATGATACATTTGTTTTATGATTAATAGTTTTCGACACGGTTTAACCAACTGACATTTGACTTAGGTATAATGTTACATTTACTCACCGCTAGATGGCACTGCAACACTTCGTCTTTAAAATCCAAAAACCTTTGAGCACGTTGAATATTAGTGCAAGTTGAATCGAATAATAGTTTACAAATAAATTTAAAAATACCTGAAAATTTCGGGTACTGTCATTTATTATATAAATAAACTTAATCCAATGTAAACTATTTTATATGTAAACTCTCAATAATATATTATAATTTTATTTAAATGATCATATATATTACATAACAAACACATATTAATATGTATTTTCGTGTATTCATAAATTCAAGATTCATAATTAATTTAAAACGGAGCGATAAATTAATTTTATAAGTAAACATTTATTATTATTGTGAATTTTCAATAGTATTTGTATGAAAAATTGTTTATAGAAAATTATCAGAATAAAACATTGTTTCCATGATGCAATTCGAATTGTTTATAATTATTATTTTATTATAAAACTAGCTGACCGTCCTGAATTTGTCCGGTTCGATTGTAGAGCCACCTAACGAATTCAATCGAAACCTTCCAATTCATATAAATACAAAATAAATCGGTTCAAACATTTAGGAGAATTCAGTTACATACATACACACGTTCCAAATATTTATATATAAAGATGAATGAAATGAAACGAAACTAATGACCAAAAAAATTATTAAAAAGATAAGAATCAAATAGATCTTTTTATAAAGTAAATTTATAAAATATCGATACATAAAATGGTTACATCACTACGTCTTAAGAATGTCGGAAGAGGGCTGACTATGCTAAAATAAAAATATCACACAAAGACACATGTGTTCCTGTGTAACGAAATAGAGCAAAAAATATTTTGACCGTCATACAATAAATCAACGACGGGCAACATACAATATATATGTCAAATCTTGTGATTTTAAAGACTCTAAGATCATTGGTCCACTATGATAAGATTTCAAAAACAGTCACGAGTTCAAACCTCCATGTGTCGGTTGAACCTGCATCATCACCACCAATCCACATTAGAGCAGACTGGATTAAGCTCTAAATCACTTAAAAAGGATATGAGGCTTAAGTTTAACATCCCACACATTTAATTTACAAATGTAATTAAATATACCTAAAATTTTATTATTATAAGAAAATAGGTTTTACTAAAAAAGGTTTTAATTATAATTCGTTCCACGAAACACCTTAATTATAACTATAATTGAGATGATATTATAAAATAAAACCCTTTGTCATTTCCTTTGTAAATAAAGTACACAATTAATTAAAACGTGTTATCGTTTTATATTAAATACTGTAATATAATTCGTGATAATTTCTACTTATTCCGCGACAATAGCTGATGTATTACTGATGCAAATTATTATCATATTCATAAATATTATTTCTCTATCAATCTGTACATTACTCTGTATATTTACTTTAGGGCTTTAATAGGGCTTTATGCAAGCATGGTTTGGTTAAAAAAACTCGTTACTTATTCTACCGATAAGCAACAATATAAATAATTGTTATGTTCCGCTTTAAAAGGTGTGTGATTTTTTTTTTATGAAATTGTAAGGCGTTCAAACTTACTACTTACCATCAGTTACCCCCTACTTGATGGTAAGTGGTCACAACCACCCATAGACAATGGCGTAAAATCCGTACATCTCCGATGTGTGCGTATATGCGTAAATGCGCCACCGATCTTGGTAACTAAGTTATTATGTCCCCTGTGCCTGTTGCACTGGCTCACTCAACCTTCAAACCGGAACAGAACAATACAAAGTGTTGCTGCTTGGCCGTAGGATAGATGATGAGTGGGTGGTACCTACACAGACGAGCTTGTACGAAGCCCTACCACCAAATGAGCTAGTGAAAATAGACAGGAAGGGCATAACATAATGTTTCCTAAGATGTTGATAGTTAATAGTAAAAAAGGGGGAAAACAGTTTTCTTTTTAGATTATGACAATTTAAGAATGGACCTGTGCTCACGCACATGTTGATATTATAATATCTAAAGCATAGTTTGCGGAAACTAGCAATTCAATGACTTTATGACGACGAGATAATTTAAATAAATGTCAAAGGTAGAAAGCTACTCTGCCAAAGTACGATATGAACAGAAAATATTATTGTTAAAAAAAAAAAACAAAGACATAATATTATATTTTATCGTCTTTTTTATATTTATTAGTTTTGATTATTTATATTAAGGTTATTAAATTTAAAAAAAGAAGCCAACAGTTGACCGTTAAATACGCACACAACTAAAATATTGTGACGTTTGGCGAATGTCAAACTATCACACACACCAAGATAATATAATTGGTTCGTTTCGTTTTAGTTCTTGTGCAGTGCGACACTGACTAAATTTATAAGTAATGTGTGTTGACGAGATTTAGTGTTGCCGTTAAAAAAAATTAAACTAATCTTAACCTTAAAAATTATATAAATACTTTCTTTGAATGTAATTTTTCTTATCTTATTTCGCTCACCGGACGACAATAAGTAAATGTCAATAATTATTGAATAAAATAGAGGGAACGCTGTTTGTCTCTCTTTTATCTATAGGAAAATTCAAATATACGTTCGAAAGAACGAGAAAGAATTTTCAGTAGTTGAATATAACTTGTAGCCAAGTTACGAAGTTCTGAGCGTCTCGAGAGAGCTTCTAACTTCATACTATAATCAACATTTGATAACTTTAATATGTATATCATTACGCATTTTTTCGTGACATTAATATTAGTCCTGTCTAGACTTATTAAGTTTTTTTTTAACTTAAAGGGGGTAAATAAACATTAAGTAATCAAACAATGAAACGAAAACATCTTATAGCTTTAGTTTTTGTTTTCAAAATTTCTATATAGTAATGTCGCGTGGTGTTGAAACAAGTCGAAATATGACTTCATTTTACTGCACACACATTCGCACAGAATCTACCGAATTATAAAAAAAAATGGAGATGGCTAGAGGGTTAGAACAATAATCTTAATCAATGATCGAAGGCTCAACCCGGACAGACGCAATTAAATTTTCATGTGCCTTAATGTCTATAAGTAATATCAGCACTTTTCAACATTCATATATATGTCCAATTGTCCTTAGATCCACCAGGTGCCCCCTACATCGAAGGCTACGCAGAGGGCGAGACAGTTAGACGAGGACAGAGCCTCGAACTAGTCTGCAGAAGTCGTGGTGGTAACCCACCAGCTCAACTCATCTGGTACAAGAACGGAGAACAAATACGAATGGCGTACAGGTATGTACTTTAATCATTAAAATATATTAATTTATCATCACAGAATGATCACCGCAGCTTAATGAAACAAACTGTCTTTATGAAACCATAAAATAAATTTAACTCTAGACGAGTAGATCTGTCAATAAATAAAAAAACTAAAGCCCGCCTCAGTAAATGTGACGCATTTATCCGTTAGAAACATTTTACTCTGACGCCGTATCACGATGCGTTACACATCGTAGATAAAACAGTTTTACTATCAAAAAATACGTGACATATTTCTTGATCATTTAAAATAGGGCGATCTTCATTTTCCAATAAAAAATACGTCCAGTGAAAAGGAAGTACTTTTAAAAATTCAACGGCTTAAAATTAATTTGTCCTTGCAACGTTTTCATCGTGATTTAAAATTTAAAAAGAAAAAAAATCCAGTTATAACCGGTTAATGAATACCAAGTAAGCTGATTCAATTCGATAAACCATATCAAAACCTATAAAACTCTGAAGACACAACAAGCTTTCTGCCTACACGGGGGCTGTAAAAAACCTCCACCCGTCCCCCATCCCCCCGGCGTTTCAGGGATCGTATTAAGCTGGCAACAGATAGGGCGTATGTCCCCATGATTTATGTAGCCGTACAACTAATGATGTTTGTTTGTCGATAAAATTTATCGATAACATTTTTCATGTACGATATTAAGAATGTTTAAATGAATAATATTATATACAATTTTGTTTGACATCTTAAGACGTCATTGTATAACTTCAAAACTATGTCTTTATATTATTTCATGATACGTAAAAAACTGTGTTCCAAATTTAAAAAATCTAGGAATATTTCCTAATAGCCGACCTAGTTTAGTTTCAATTACTACAAACTGTTAAACTATTCAACGGTATCATTTATTTCACTGCGTCTTAAAGCGTACATTTAAATTTAAATGTATGCAAATTAGTTGTGAACATGGCTTAGCCAATTTCTTGAAAATAACAATTTCTTCCGAAACTTCGAAATTCCGTGCAGACACATAACGTGCATACGATCTTAATTTTATTATTTATTTAATTAAGACTGTGTTACAAAAAACAAAATACATGTGTTGTACAGCAGACAGGATTAATGCTAAAATCATTCTCTACCAATACAAGCAATTACAGGAAAGAACGTTTATAGGCATGCAATTAACTCACTCAAACAAACACATGAAAATATATGTGAAATTCGATTCAACATTAAATCATTTCTTAACTCATCGTATAAAGACGTCTCGTGATGTCATTGGAAATAAATCTCCCTTGTAGGGTCTAATTTTTTTTTTCGCAAAAGACTTTAAAGTACCTTTTATTTATTGAAATAAATAAATAAGCCTACAATAGATGGTTATAGTAAGTCTTTCTTCTCCGATTGCCATTTTCCCTGTAAGAAATATTCACTGCGCTCTTAGTACGCCGCCAGCAATTGCCATAAGCTATCAACCAGTTTTCCGAGCTAAAACTTCAATACATCCTTCCTGGGGCACAACTTCTAACCGATATTTTTAACTTTGCCTATTAATAAAATTAAATCATTTGTTAAGTAATCATTAATAAATTAGTCTCATTATGCAATATAGACGATAACAAAGCGTCAAGTACGTATTCGTTGATTTAAGTATAAGTTCGAAACCCACCGCAGAACGCGTGCAACGAGAATATCACAAGCGACATTGACAATAATAATTGGAACATTTGTACATTACACGGTTCAAAATAGCGTATCAACGTAAGACGATTCTCGACGTTTCACGAGTGAAATGCCAAGTGTATTCTGGACACTGCTGGAAATATACTAATTACCAGTTGCCCGTGGCTTTGCTCGTGTTTTATGAGTTTGGCGTCAGTTTTTAGTTATAAAAAAGTAGCCTTTGTCATTTTTTGGAGTTCAGGCTTGCTCTTTGACCAAGCCTGTTGCCTCAACAAATGATCAATTCGGTTGGTATTATTGTATAGTGACTGCAGGGTCGGACCGTAAGTTTAGGGGGCCTTGGGCTAACACTACTTAGGGGCACACCTAAGACATATCTGAACGTAGACTTGAAGTAAATTAATTGAATGGTTTTGATTAATTGCAGGACTCACAGGGCTGCAAACCATACGATCTGTTTAATTTAATAAAATTCTTTCGCAATATAGTCTATTTTTGACTTTGACTTGACTTAGCTGGGGCCCCCTTGAATCCACGGGGCCCTAGGCTGAAGTCCAAAAAGATATATTTTAGATCCGGCCCTGAGTGACTACCTATCTATGGTAGTATATTGGTAGCTTCACTTAATATAGTTTATTAAAATGACATTCCAAAAATGCTTGAAAATGTCTAATTAAATAAAATATATCTTGATTTTGATTTCATTCGAGAGAATGCATAACAATCTCTTCTCGGTATAATCTATATACCATGTATTGAAATGCTTTAGATTTACATTTGTTAAAACATTGTAATTCGATGATTTAAACTTGTATGTAAAAGCCTACCCGAATAAACAATACTCCGGTTTTGACTGACTCGTTCACACAAGGCGGAAAACCGCAATACATTACTACACACACATACAAACTGATACCCCCAACGTATTCATTTACGCATATATTAATACTAGTTCATATATTATTCGTTTTATATATGTATATAAATTCTTTCCCAAGGTCATTAGCTTAGTCATAATGCACTAACAGACAACTGTCAAAGTCACTTTATTCTGATTGCGATATAATCAAATGCAAGGCTGGATCTACCATATGGCTTTTCGGTCTTCAGCCCAGGGCCCCGTGGAATCAAGGGGCCCCAGCTAAGTCAAGTCAAAGTCAAAAATAAACGCAAAAGAATCGTATAGTTTGCAGCCCTGCGAGTCCTGCAATTAATCAAACCCATTCAATTAATTTAATTCAAGTCTACGTTCAGATATGTCTTAGATAGGCCCCTAAGTAGTATTAGCCCAGGGCCCCCTTAACTTACGGTCCGGCCCTGATCAAATGAAATACATTTTCAAAACGTAGCTACAACCATTTATTTGTAATCACTGAGAAAGTATTAAATATTACGTTCTTAAAGAGCGAAATTCCCCTCGTTTAATTGAAAGCAAGAAGTCTAGTACTCATGCATTTAATATTCATTTTTATTAAATTACTAACAGCCAGTAAGGAGTCGACTACTTCACAGAGATTGCTCTTGTTAAGTAAGTAGATTTCATTATATTTGTTAAGGGTGATTTTAAGTAAGAGTCGTATGACGTGACTATTTCTTATACCGTTCAGCTCTTTACGACGACGCTCTGACTGCATATGTGTGCGTGGAACGAATACTATACATTTCAGAGCTATATTATGTTATTATTATATATATGTTTAGATTTTATAAAACTATATTCTACGTATTTACTTCGTGGTAGGGTTTTGTGCCGTCTGAATAGGTACCACCCTTTTATCAGTTATTCTGACGCCAAACTGGAATACTTAATATTGTTCTGTTTCGATATGGCGGAATTAAATTTGTCACTATTTACCATATGACCTTTTACCTTAAATTGTCGCTCCTATTTAATTTCATTTTTTTTTTAAATATAAATTTGAATAACCATAATTGGTTTTAAGCTTGTCAGGCGTCCCTTACTGGCAACATTTGAATTATAATGCTAGTTACAAATGAGATATCTAGCATAATTTCACACACAAGTTTTCCTCACGACGTACACCTTCAGCGCCACGCTATGAATTATAAACACAAAATTAAGCACGCGAAAAATCCAGCGGGATCGTCGCGTTTGACCTTGAATCTTCGGGTAATTCCGGTTATTTTCGTTACGTTATACTAAACATATCATACCGGTGTACATTTGCAAATGAACTGAGTGTTGTTTAATTATATAACATTAAGAAGGAACTTCTGATCCATTGTACGTAATTACTCAATAAAAATATATATATATATATTTTAAACCTAAATATGTTAAGAGTATTTAAGAGACCGGCAAATAATTTATTTTACAATGTGTTCAATAATATTATTCTTACACTTAAATAAATAGCATACTTAACTAATGTTAAAATTCTCAATGAATACATTGAACATAAAAAAAATTAAAAATGAAATCGAATTCCCTTATTCAATATATAAACATTATACTTACTAATTTATTATCAAATCAATCAATAACACATCAATACAATAATGAACTTAAATATCGATATTTCATTGGTCACTTCAAAGTATCGATAGTTTCATATCCCTTTGTTTACGTCACTTATAAAATTGTATTAAGACGCGCCTACCGACGACGGAAGCTGATTTATGAGGCTTGCTAACTGCACTCGCTAGTGATGTAACACGATTATCGATTATTTCTAGTTTAAAATCTCTATTTCAATAAAATATGAATTCGTTAACAATAACGTTGTTTCTAAACTCCTTTACATTTTATAGATGAAACCGATTTCATTCTGCTTAGTTAAGCCAGCTGGACGATTTTAATTGAATCGAATGTAATTGACCGTAATTAACCGAACGAAGGACATTTAAAGCGATCCTTGTGCTATCGTTTTTTGAAATCTAAATAGTACTTGTAAGAATTATATTCAACCCCTTTCAATTCGAACGAACAAATCAAGACGATAACAATTTAATTTTACCGAACCGCCTTATCGACATCGATCGCAGCACTATGTCGGTGAAAAAAAGTTCTATCCAATAATATTTTATTATTTTCTTTGCAAGTTTTTACCTGGATTTCGTTTTTCTTTTCGGGGACTTCCCGATCGATCTCCGGGAATTACAACGTCAGCTAGACTAAATTATCGCTGATGTGCAAAATAGCGTATGAGAATCTCATTTTTATTTATATATAATTTAAAAAAATAGTGATACATGTTTAGGTATAGCGGATGTAGTTATTTACTAATATACTATGTACCTCATGTTGGACATTTCGTGCTGACTATCTCGTTTATGGTGGCTTGCTATGTGATTCCAAAGTCCTAGATTCATAGCCAGTCTTGGGTACTACAGAATAGCAGCCCGGAGTCTGCTCACACTCCCGGAAAGATCCAGCGATAATTAACACAATTAGTGAGTTCATTGTTGGTAGCTCACATTGAGAATGAAACGATTGCCTCGCTGCCATTTCTTTGATATATTGAAAACTAGTTTTTACTATCGTTTTAGGAGTTGCCTAGCCATAAAAAGTATCATATGTCCTCCCTCAAGGTTCAAGCTTCCTTAGTACAAAATTTCATCAAATACGGTTCAGTGGTTTGCCCGTTAAGGAGTATTAGATAAACAGACGGCGTTAGTTTCGCCTTTTTAATATTAAGTAAGCAATTGAGAAAAAACCCCGCTGAGTTTCTTTCGCCCGATCTTCTCATGTCAGGGTATTTTGCTTTGCGGACCGGTTTAAGTTTTTAATTTGACAATCAAAAAGTACGTAATGCTTCTATATTGAATAAAGGAACTTGATTTCGTTATTGGTTGTATAAGACAATTATTGAGCAGAAAATATAATGGAATAATGTCCAAATACGACCTTTCGCACTTGAAAGCTTTATCTGGTGTCGATTTTTTATATATTGGAATAATAATATATTTTAACTCGTCTACGTAAAGATATTTTTATTAAGATTGTAAAATGTTGAAATTTTATAGGTATTTAATATTACATGCCTCTCGAATTTTAATTTGAAAGTCAAATTCATAATATACTTTATTCGAGTAGGCTTCTACGAGCACTTTTGAAATGACATTTTAGAATTTTGTCATTATCAGTGCTTAAAGCTATTACTGAGATTAAATATTAAACAAAATGGCGGTTTAATATGATGTTAATTTAGTATATACTAATTTCCGCTCGTGGCTTAGTGCCGTGTAAGGTTTTAGGTACAATTTTTCCCCGACAAAAATATACGTAAATATGTACCTACACACGTAGGCCACGCCCTAGTCCAGACTGTAATCTATCTCTGAAACAAATTGTATCTAGATTTGTTCAGCCGGCGTAATTGAGTAACAAACATTTATCCCTCCAAACTTTCGTACTTATATTAATAGTAAGATTATTCTCAATTTTAGAAATAGATGATTTTATTTCTTTATTTTAAGTTATCATAGGTCAATAAGTAAGAGAAGATTAACTTAACTTTTTCCAGATAAACGTTTCAATATATTGATAGATATGCTTAAAAATGACAAGGCGTTATTGGACACATGCCCAATACAAAGAAAGATTGAGATGGTCCAGTAGTTAGAACGCGTGCATTCGTTAGATAAATATCCGTGACACTGAGTTGCTTGCAAAGTTTCCTGTTGATTGTTTGAGTGCGTAAAACGTGAAAGCGTAAAAAATAGACACTCGTATTTATAGGAGGATAGCTTACTGTAGTTGTCATTAACAATTATTACACTTGTCAGTAGGACTTTGTGCCAGTCTATATACAGGCACAAGGGACATAAAATCTCAGTATGGTTGGCGCATTGGCGATGTAAGGAATGGTTTGGTAATAAAATATTTTACCATCAGGTGGCGGTTTTTCATATAAAATCAATGAAAGCAATAAATACAACTGAGACCTTTTTCCTATGAGTTGAGTGGAGTAATTTTCCTACCTGGAATAATAAAAAAAAAAAAAAAAAAACAAACAAACACAGATGCACATTTTATTGTGCATCTCTTACTATATACTCAGGCGAGTTCAAGCAAAAACTCGACGTGCTTTCCAATGAACGAGTGTTTTTAAGTATTTCCTACAAAAAAAAATCCCAATAAACATTTTTTTCCCGACTCAGGATTCGAACCGAAGTATAAGTCACTAGACCCCGAATCTCTAAAAATCATCTCACAATACATCGAGCAATAAAAACGATTGATAACAAACCTAAAGTAAGCCAGTAATTTATAAAAACGATAATGGAAGTTCGTCCCTGAAGATTTGTGCCCCCATATTGCCGAATAAATTTCACTGGGCATTCTCATTTCCGTTTAGAGGGCAGCACTGTGATGCGATTAGCTGATCTCCACACTTGAATAATGTTCCCGCAATTCTGTGATGGAGGAATAGTTTTTTGTGAAGCATGCTTTACTTTTTCCTAAAGTATTTTGACTGAACCTGCGTCTTCACCTGCGCGAAATTTATAAAACACAAACGTCCGACGCCCGTTTTAGTGGAGTTTCAAAAAATCCGTTCTTGGATGTCTACACCATATAAGGAACCTACCTGCCAAATTACAAGTTTGAAGGTGTTAAAGTTTTCGTGAGAATTCGTGATTAATCAGTGAGTTATATTTCGCTTTTATATACGAGTATATAGATAAATTAAAGTTCAGAAACAAACACATCCATTATTACTTTATTCAATGTGCGACTAAACCATGTAGTGTGCAGAACCATTAAATAGAGCCTGAAGAGTACCTTTAAAATTTTAAATATGAAAGTATATATTACACTGCTGGGCAGAGAATCTTCTTTTGAGAGAACATTTTGGAACTCGTTCCACCACGCTGCTCCAATGCGTGTCAATGTAAAACGGGTGAAATTGAGAAACGAATCGACTTATATAATAGTATTATAAAACGAATCTTCTCCGAAACGCGTTACATCGTCTGGTATAATTTTCATGTATATTGGTTTAAGATTTTTTTCAGTTTGACCTCATTATTTCATTTATTTTTCTCATTCTATAGTTGTTTGGAGGAATACACTCATTTTAAATTACGAACAAAATCTGATAATTTCCGAAGCAGCGAAACTCTTTAATAAATAACAGCAAATCAATCGCGATTAGTAATGTACGCTATTGAAGTCCGATTTTTTTTATTGTTAAAATACTTTTTTATTACAGGAAGAAAAATATACTAAATTTCATTAAAATACGGCATATTATGTAGCTCGAGGCGGTCTGGCTCGTAAAAATGTCAACGGTCCTTTGTTGAGCGGGCATTACGTTGATATCGACTATCGATAACCCATTACAGTGTGGCGCATCACTAGTGATGTATGATTTTTTTTTAATGTTTTATTTTTCGCCGGCTGTAAGTTATGGTCGGAGTAAATTTTGTTTATTAAAATAATATATTTATAATATTTATCGATAAATTATGATTGAATTTTAGATATCGTTTATAAGTTATATTATTGATAACAATAATAATAATTATTATATCCCGACTTACTAAATAAAACCGTATAATTAAATCATTGTTTAATTCCACTTCTAAACTCATTTTCACTGATGGTAACGCGTCTAAGTAGGTAACCAACCACTCATCAATACTCAGTATTGTTGTGTTTCGGTTTGAAGAGACTTAGTTCCCAATGTTTGTAATGATGAGAAGCTTAATTTCCTACGGCGTCAATGTGTATGGACGATTGTGACTTACCAGTTTCATAAGAGAAATGTATTGAATTTTTAATGACACTGACATTAAATAAACATTTTAACAAAGTCTTTGAATACTAGGCATTAATTATATCCAATTATTTTCAGTATTGAAATATAATTGGAGTATACAAGTTGCCTTAATAATAATTTCAATTAAAGATAAAAGTTTGACCTTTGATGTTATTCAATTACGCTAAAACTACGGAGCTAGTTTAGGCCAGTATATACTTATACGTACATATATACTTCTTACTAATATTATTATATTAAAATAAAAAATAACAATAAAATTGTTGATACTTTAACGTGAATTTAGACACAATATAGTTCAGAAACTCACATGTAACAATTAATATACAAGTGAATATCTTGTATTTACATGTTATTTAGAATTATTATCAAGTATTTTTTGATATATAGTAGCTAGTTGGACTGGCACGTGTATCCCGCTGGATGTATATTAGAGCATTATGGAGAAAGCTCCAAACCTCAAAGGGGGGGGGGGGGTCAGGTCGTAGCCCAGCGGTGGCAAGTTAGCAGGCTGTTAATTTAAGTAACAAAGTACTTCGTAAAGATTGCACAAATAGATACAAAAGTAGAGAATTTATCTATAGAATTTGTTAGTAACGAACATATCTATAAATTTTTTTATTCAAATGAAGTAATTGTTTTACTACTGTCTGAGATTATTGCAAACGTGCGTAAATATAAGGATTATTTAATGCAACAAATGCAAACAGTTGTCTGTACGTCTGTCCTCTATGTAGTAAACTTGTGGTGAAACTTTTGTGAGTACTTAGTGGTGGGGCTTTGTGCAAGTCTATCTAGGTAGGTATCCACACTTATCATTTATTCTACCATCGAGCAGCTATACCTAGTCTTGTGTTCCGGTTTGAATTATGAGCCAGTGTAACTGCAGGCATAATGGCGCACAGTAAGAATAGTTTAAAAGAAAATTACGGCGCCAATGTCTACGGGCAGTGCTGACCATTAAATAGGCCATTCGTCTTTCCGCCTAAGTATGCCATAGAATAGAATTAAAAAAAAAATACAATTATAGTACAAGTGCCCTCCAAAAAAATGACTGAAAAAAACAATAATTTTCCTTTATATGTTTGTCTTTCATTATAAAGGTTAGTAGACCCTTATTTTACCCGCGCAAAGCCGGGACGGTTAGCGAGTTTATAATATAATATATAATAATAATACTCAGCAACTTTGACATCGTAGTCGGATAAACAGAGTACACGCCTCGTGTGTCAGCGTCATAATCTCGAGACGAGATCACGGAGCGTCCAAACAGTTCAGCCTTATCTTAAAGATATATATAAATTTTCAGTCACGTAGAAGGAATTTAGGAGAAAATATGAAACTAAGTGCTTTTGATAATATATTTTCGCTTCGTTTTTCATTTTATTTATTATACATATCCTGTTTCAAACTTCTTTTATATATCTATATCGTAAAAATAAAGTGTGTATGTTCGTAATTGTTCTCCTCCTAAACGTCTTGACGGATTTTCATGATTTACCAAAGAAGGGCCTTATGCAGGCCCGTCAATGTAGATACTTTTAAAATTTTTGATGAGTGTGTACTCATCAAATATTTATATTGGCGAGTGAGCCAATATAATTATAAGGTAACATCTCAGTTCCCAAGGTTTTACCGTTAAGTTCTTAAGGGTGGTATTGTCTATGCGTATTGGTGATCATTTACTATCAAGTGCACCATTTGACAGTCCACCAATATGATAAAAAAATGTAACGTGTGCGTGGCTGAACAGCACTACAAGTCATAACAAAGATATTGTAAAATTTAGAGCTACCACTGGCTCGGAATGTAAATTCTACCGAGAAGAACCGACTAGAAAGCAGCTTTACCATAATATTGCTGGTGGTAGACTGAATGGTAACCGCCTAGACACATGCAAAGCTTTGGTAGGACTATCTGCAGATAGTCCTACCAATATTAAACTTTCACATTTATAGTAAAGATATATTATGTAATAAAAATATATATTTATTTTATATAACCTTTATGTTGTTAACGATTTGTAATCATGGCTCATTATAGCTGTAATCCTCCGTATGTAGCGCACCCCTTACCACAAAAAAGCTGAGAACATGATGGATGATTGCTTGGATTAAGAAACGGGGCGGGTCAGAGTTCGATGCTTGGGTTAAGCCCCGAATTGTTAAATGTCTTTATCCTAAATTATTTCATCCTTATCGCATTCATTTTGTATTTCGAAGATTGTTTGTTTATCTTTTTTATGTCATCTAGATAGGTAAGTGGTCACCACTGCACATAGTCGTCAACCTTAAGAAAAAAAATTTTATGTTCCTTACGTCTGGCTATCTCTTGCTCAAACACCATTCAAACCGTAACACAACAATACTGTTTGACGGTAGAATATCAGATGACTGTGATACCTATCCACACAGGCTTGCACAAAACCCTACAACCAAATAAAATTATATTTATTTTATTTGGTTTTATAATATTTTACCAATTATCTTTCAAAGCTGTTATCATTATATAATACCTAAGAGAAATACCACTCACAGACTCCTCATAAGGATTTCGAAGCTATAGGTCCAATTGACTTGAAATTTAGCGCAGTTACTGATTTCGCGACGCAGAAACTTCAACTGCAAGGCAGGGGAATTAGAGGGGTGACTTTGTATAATTTTACCCATATGGAGTCTAATATATTCTATAATAATCAAAATAAACTACGTAAGTTAATTCATAGAACAACTCTAGGGAGTTTGGTTTATTCCGCGACGTCATATTCGAACAATAACGCCAATCTTCCATTATTAATCTTTCCCAAAAGCCCTCGTAAACTAATTACTATCGAATTTTGAGAATTCAAAACATATATAGCCGTGTGTCCCGTGTGAATATTCATCAGCGATATTATATGAATCATACGTTTTTACCCGAATTTTATGGATCAAATGGTATAAAATTTCAACGAAGATTGTAAGTTCAATTTTGGCAGATACTACTGAATTTTGTTGAAAATGTGCTTAATTTGTGTTTTTAATTCATTTCGTGCTCAAACCTATTTCTGTTGTATACATTTTCAGACAATTCTGGACAAAAACTCTAACTACCTTAAAAACTTTCTTAGCGATACGAACAAAGCACAGATTCGGAAAAAAACTAACAAAACTAACGCAATGACCTCATAAATGCTCAGTTTTATAATCATAACAGTGATACTTTATGGCAAATATGGCCAAGACTGTAACCAAGGAAATGAAAAACGTCATGTGATTCAATAAAATAAATAAACGCCACAATTTAATAACTTAAACCGCAATAGTAATAGAATACAGGGCGGTGGAAACGTTTTTCTTTGTAAGACTACACTCGGACGAAATTACTCGAAAAAGCGACGCCAGTGGAAAGTTTAATGGCGGGATTGTTTTCAAGAATTCTTCTACGCTGGATTTTTGTACTTCAACTCTCAATTTGCCTCCATCTTCATTGAGCTCATTCTTGAAATATACTAGCTGTTCTGTTACTTCGTTTAGAGTTAGATATCTTGTACGAAAAGAGTTTTAAAATTACAAGTAATTCACAAGTAGTCGCATTTTATTATTTGGTAAAAATCATCAGAACTGAGAGAATATCTCAGCAATAAACTAGAATGGATCCTCCGTTGTTAAACAAAGAAATGGTACTTTGATTACACGGTCACAACTTAACCCCGGAGACAACTCCATTTTTTGATTTTACGACTTACAACGATGTTCATTTGTTTTGTCCCAAAAATTAATACTAAAAAATAAATATAATTCTAAATTCATAAGTATATAATATGATAATGATTCTTAAAGGTTATATAGACGATAAAAAAGGCGTGGATCTAGTACTTGTAGACTTTCATGCAAGATATATTATACAATACTTTGCATTAAAATTTTTGGAAAAAAGAAACTACCGTGTCCCAGTACTTTTTGGATCTACATTCCGAACCAAAACAAAGATACCCGAAACAATGGTGCTTGTACTATTTGAATAAAATATATTTTGATTTTGATTTGATTCACCAATTAAAAAGGCTAACCTAACCTAACCTAACCTAACCTTTGGAGCTTCTTTCACCAGAATTTTCCTGTAAGGATCGATTACAGATGTAGCTGAATATTATCTGACTTGTGCAAGTTTCCTATGAACCAACAAGTATAATATAGATTACAAACATAAATTAAGGTCATGAAAACTCCTTGATGCAGGTCAGGATTTGAACTTAAAATCTTGCTATCATGATTCAAGATTGATTCCGCTTTCCACTGGACTATCACGGCAAAAATTCAAACAAATCCTTCCAAACATATGTCCAAAATTATTTGAAAGAGTGAAGGAGATTAATGAAAAAAAATAGTTAAAAAAAAATCCAACCAAGCTTGGCCAACTAATATTTCATACAGCAAGTTTTATCAGGCACGCCAAGTTTTGAAGTCGGACCATAAATCTTGATGATTGTAAAGATGAATTTAAAATGTGTAAGAGATTTGTTAGTACTTTTAGTCTGTTGGATATTATTTTAACAACTGCTTCAAATGAAAATTTATCAACAACTCAACTACCAGTGATATTTATATTAACCTACATTTCTAACAAGTTCAAGTATTCAGCTAATACGCAAAATGGAATGGATTTTATCTAATGGTCAAATTAAACAGACAAAAAAATTAAACATTAAATTTACAAAGGTTACTAAGATTTAATATATGTTTAATAACATGTCTAAATCAGCTGTCACGATGGTGATCAGCCATCTTTGATACGAAATGACGTCATAATTACAGTAAACACAAACGAAACCTCGTTTGTCAAACTTCAGTGAGTCGTGAAGCAATAAACGCATCGATTCTATGGTGCAATATAAAATATTGCACAAAATGGCTTCAAATAAGTAAACTAAGTCATAAAAATATACAATTTAAAGACATTTGGAACACATTCAGCCGATCCTTATATCCTCGAGAATGGAGACACGGCTCAAAGCTTTATCACAGACGGTTTACTCTTAAAAACATTCTCTGGAAGTCGAGATTAAGTAATAAATAACGCCTCAGAAAATTTAGAGAGAAATTTATAATGTTGTTGCGAGTCATAGGCGGAAGCGTTTCGTATTTATTTAATGTTATTAAAAAAAAGATAGCCTGATGTGTAGAGCACGTCAATATTAAGCGACTAAAGAGGCTCCGAATCACCAAAGATTTTTGTTGTCACATACTTAATTTACTATGTAATCACAAAACCGTGAGGAAACCTACCTGCAATCGGACGATATTTAGCCACTGCAACAGTGATACAATAAACTCCATATCCATTGAGAGGAGAGGCCTTTGGAGGTAATCACTGATGGTCCTCTTCCTCGACATTATTATTTTTTACACCACACATAGGATGCATACGTTGCGCGCGTTCGTATATTTTACTCTCGCCTTTATTAGTCCACGTTTACACTACTGGGATGGACTTGTTCGTGTGAATACTTCTTTATTTGTTTGAGTTGTTCAAGTCTAATGAGCTTGTGGGTTTAAAATTATTTATTAAAAACATTTTTATATCGTTTTATACACATGTCGTGAAAATTTAACGTTGGAACGTTACTTGCATTTTTATAACCATTTATCTACAAAGTTAAAATCAGTACAATTATAGTAAAAAGTGTTACGTATTCAATTTAAGAATACATAAAAAAAAAAAAAATCCGTAAAACTTTTAAGTCTTCTAATTGAGTATAACGAAATAGATCTGTCTAGATTAGTTTATGTCACAGATAAATCAAAAACTTTATTTAGCTGATCAATATACGAACGTGTGAACACGCACTCATAATATTACTGCTACTGCAAATTTAAGAAAAGCACTTTGTGTAAGGCTGTTTGGCCAAGGTTGGTGGCACATTGGCGATGTAAGTAATGGTTAATATTTCTTACAACGCTAATGTCTATGAGCAATGACCAGGTGGCACGTTTACAAGTCCGCCTACCGAATACATTAAAAAAAATACACCATGAATTTATTAACACTTATTTATCAACCCTTCAACTTTTGGGTAAAAATAAATTAAACTTTTTAACAGTTAACTCGACAGTATTTCTGGCAACATTTTTCGTTTCAACGGTTTCAAATGCGTTGTAGACGAGTTTACGTTATCAATCATCGAAGTCGGACGCTATTATTTTCCCATCATTCAAATCCATTGTATTTATAAAGAAGATAAAAATCTCCCGGAGATGTATTATAAATAACTCGTTAGTGAAATGGGATTTTGGCAGCGTCCTCTGACTAAATATGGTTTTAAATATTTCTATTACACGTACAATATATTTTCCTGCCGTATAGTTTTGCATTAGTTGCGTAATGTAAATATTTTTATCGTTTTTTATTTCAAATAGATAGACAGACTGGCTAATGATTCATCTGATGGTATGGGTGGTACCATGGACACTGCCGAAGAAATATTAACCATCCATTACTTCGACAAGCAACCTTGGGAATCGAAACAGGACCACAATAGTACTAAGTATTGTTCCGTGGGAGAATATCTGATGAATGGTTGGTACCAGATACCAATTGAATCTAATTAAAGCCAAGCGACCAATCCAAGCTGAAACTCGACATGTTTGAAATAATGTATTGTCATTTAATATAGATATAGAACTCCAACTAAATAAAGCCAAACGACCAATCCAAGCTGAAACTCGACATGTTTTAAATAACTTTATGCCAAAAATCAAGTGTCCATCACACATCGATCTAACATATTTCCTCGTTCCATTCTCCGACTTAATAATATCCCAACTGATACTGTAATAAAAGCCATCACTCAACCTTGTAAATGGGCAAAGATTTTATCAGAAAACCTTTAGTGTTACGGAAATGAGAATTCTAACAAGATACTTTTTTCCCATTGGCCTGATATTCTTTTAAATATAATAAAAAAATATATTTAATGTTCAAAGGAGTTTTTAAGTTATCATTTTAAACGATCGCTTGAAAGATTTAATGTTGGTAATAAAAAAGAATGTTGGATGGTAAGTCATCACTGCCCATAGACATATACGTCGTCTAAAATTTTAACCATTTCTTACATAGCCAATGCGCCACCAAACTAGGGAACTGAGAAGTTATGTCCCATAAACTAGTTCCTTGTTCTATGGGACTAAAATTCTTCGACACTATTTGTCTGAGCACCATGAACGTATTATATATAAAGTTTTATAAGCACCATCGATGAAAATTTAGGACACTAAAACATCTTTGTGAGAGAACTTTGAAATTAATTCACTAGTTTAAAAGTAATCTACACTTTTGTTATAAATAATAATAAATATATACTGTACTGTACAGGATTCTATAAATTATAGTCAGTATTGTTTAATGTTCAATGAAAATTGTTCGTACAGGATACATAAATATAATTGTTTATCGTTGTTAAATTTATAATTTTTATAATTTAGGTAGGATGGACAAATTGCCTACCTAATGGTCACCACGACAATCATCTTAATAATTACTACGGGTAATTAATTCAATTCTACTTAATTCAACTGTTTTTTGTAAGAAAAGGTTCGTCACCTTAAGATTATACGGCATTATAAGTCGCATCTAGCAAGCAGCAAGAGTATAATAGCGTTTAAAAGCTATAATAATGCTTTAGATTCAAAAGGTAATAATAGTTTACGGCTTGATAAAGGAATGAATTTGAAAACTGACTCACCCGTCCAAGCGGAACATCTTTAATATACCTTTAATCGCTTATAAATCTTGCACCGCTACCACTCATGACTTAAGTCATACATAATTACTCACGTGAATAGTCAGTGATTGGTAAAATCATTAGAGCAATTACAGTTTCGTCTCGTATCTTTTGATCAATTGAATAACCGAAATACGCCCTTATGCCAACATATTAAAGGTTGGATTCCTGTAAGTATAGTGCGTATCAACAAAGGCATCTATTTGCCTAATTTATTAGTCACTGCTTTCTATTTTATTTATTTTGTTCTAATTTTAAATATTCCGTTTAATCATCTCATATTGTAAATATTTCGATTGTAAATGTCAATCGTTTTTTGATTCCGTACCGTTTAATTTGATCTAATCCAATTACCATAGAGAAGCAAAAGATATAGTAACTTCTAGACTCTAGAAGTTACTAAACTTTTTTCTAATAAAATCCTAAAAAACTTTAATGGCTTGTCCTCGGGTTTCAACCCAGGACCCGCGGCCTTGGATCTAGCTAGTAGACCAACGAGGCAGCTTAACACGAAATGTATTATAAACGTAAGTTAAGCGTATGAAACATCAGAGCTTGGTCGGATTTGAAGTCACAATTTTCCAATAACTGAGCTATCTCGCTGAATAAAATTGTATCGTCAATGCAATGTTAAATTATTTGTTACTTATAAAGCTCAAACGTCTTACCGGATTATATTGTTTAAAATACATAATATGACAACATGGAATACGTCATAGGGTGATTTATTATTCATTTTTAACTAGGTGAACCTGTGACTTCGTCCGCTTGGAGTTCATTTTGTGATAAGAATTTCTTCAAGAACTTCTCTACAACCCTGTATCCGCGACGTGTCCTTGGGGTTCATGTTTTTTTTTTGTATTTAATATTATCAAAATTTCTGGGTTTTAACCGTAAAAGGGTAACAGACAGGCAGATAGAATTACTCTCATATTTATAACTAGTAATTGCCCTCGGCTTCGCTCTCGTTTAAGAGGTTGCTTGTCAGGTGTTAGGTATAAAAGTAGCCCATGTCGGTTGTTTGTTCAAAGATCAACAGAGAGATTTACTTCAACATATATAATATATATATAAATATTAATACAAACAGCATTACTCTGTATTGTTGTGTTCCGGTTTGAAGAGTGAGTGAGCCAGTGTAACTACAGGTACAGGGGACATAACATCTTAGTTCCTAAGGTTGGTGGCGCATTGGCGATCAAAGGACTGGTTAATATTTTTTACAGCGCCATTGTCTATTGGCGGTGGTGACCACTTACCATCAGGTGGCCAATATGCTCGTGCCTACCTATACTATAAAAAGAAAAAAAAATACAGATTAACAAAAAAATATTAATAAATAGCCAAGAACCTAAAATAAAAAAAGGGTTTACAAAATTCATCCGAACATAAACTTTTAAACGCAGGCCATCCAAGGAAATAAATCTGACGAAACTTTTTAAACATAAAACTACCAAAAAACGCAGTTAAAATTTGATCAAAGAAGCCGCTATTCGTTTTTCATACCTCTTTGTGCTCTTAAAGCAGCTCAGCTGTAAATACTCGGTGTAATTTACAGATCGCCTTTCATCCTACTTTTACGAGTAGTTTGCGACGTCGAAAAAAAAAAACCGTAACTATATAAAAGTGTTGGAACTTGTCAGATATTCGCTGACGCTTCTCATTTTTTCTATAAATATTTAAAACTTTACCCTCGAGGAAGTTTCGGGTTAACGATGAATAAATATAATTTATGAGATCCAGAAGATAGATAGATGTATTGTTATTGTACACACACACATTTAAAAATACACAGATTCAATTATCATAATAAAATCTTTTATTATATGTATGTAATGTATTATATAGGTGTTATATATAAAGAGGATCACGTTCAGGTACCACCTGCTTAGTGTATATTTTACCGCCAATTTCCTTTAGTATTTTTTGTTCCGGTTTGGGTGAGTGTGCCATCTCTGTTCCCAAGGTTGTTGGCGCATCGGTAATGTGAGCAAAGGTTCAAATTTCAAATGGCGCTAATGTCTATGGGTAGTGATGAGCACTTACCATCAAGTGGCCCATTTGCTCCAGCAAGGCCCACATCCTCCCACCCCCACTTCCACGTGGGGAAAACGCGTAACGCGTTTTTCCTGCGACAAAAAAAAGGCTAGTAAAGATTAATACATATAAAATTAATCTATACTAGCATTATAAATGCGAAAATAGCTCTGTCTGTTACCTCTTTACTCCTAAATCACTGAGCCGATTTAGATGAAATTTGGTATGGAGATAGTTTAAGTACCGGGAAAGGACATAAGCTTTTGTTTTAATTCACCCTTCGAGGTGGAAAAAGGAGGGTTGATGTTGTCCTTTTAAAGTTAATAGTACATCTAGATATATCTTTATCTAGATAGATTTTTGAAGATACCGCAAAAGCCAGTTCTTTTTGTTTGTTCCTTCTCTAAAACTTGGACCATGTTCAACTCTGTCAATACGATGCGATCCGGCTGACTTTTAGCTTATTTTGCTAAATCTCATCTGTAACAAGTGTTTGCCTTGATATAAAACAGGACCATACAGACAATTTACAAAAAATTGAAATCTCTTTGTATATATCCAATGATCTCAAATACGACACCTACGCTGTAAGTTGGTCAGGAGTTGGGTATCCTGCCAATATAGATTAAACCGCAGCATCAGATCAAATTAAACATGTGATTGTAATATCAAAAATGTAAGTACGACCAGTACAAGTAGATGTGAGCTACTTCAACAAGTGAAAAGACAAGTGAGAAACTTTAAACAGAATTAAAAACTTTCTCGATCAAGTCTTACAAAGAAAACAAAACTAAATTAAAATCAGTTCATCCTCGTCGTCAGTTTAGGAGCTAAGATGCCAAAGACAGACATGCAAAATTATAACACCCATTTTACTTAGAAGGTTAAGACAGCGATCAATTCTAAATTTAGCATAAATTTAATGAGAAAATTAACAATTAAATTTGTTTTAATTCAAACTAAATTATAAAGCTTTTAAAATAAACCGTACAAAACAAACGGTCTGAGAGTCGTAGATAACCGCTGAAAACTGAAAAACGATCCGAGCAAACTTTGAAAAGTTAGACTTATCCCGGTTTTGCTTTGAAATCTTAATTACTTCGCAGTTATGTTTGGAGGAGTTAAACCGCCAGCGAGAGATAAACTACATACCAGTAATATGGAATACAGAGGCACGGAGGAATATATCGGAAATTTGGAAAATTGGTAACTCGCTTGCTTTTGGGAAGCACATTTATGGATTTTCAAGTGATTTAGAATGATTGCGTTCAGAAACATTATCATACTGAAATACAGATGTCCGTTTTAACGTAAGAAATAATACACTGTGATGAGAAAATAATACTGAACAATTTAATCGTCCCAGTGCTGGGCTAAGGTCTAACTTTTGGAGCTTATTCCACCACGCTACTCCAATGCGGTTCATGATGTTTTCCTTCACAAAACACGAGATACTAGAACTAAGATGGCGCAGTGGTCAGAACGCATAATCTCAACGAAAAATTGCGACTTCAGACCCGGCTAGCAACACTAAATATTCATGTGCTTAATTTGTATTTGTTTTATACGATCATTAAAAATTAATTGTGTTGTAATAGAATATTCACGTCAATAAATCCCTTTGTATTTTATAATTACAAAATTGTCCTCATCTGGCTGTGTTGGTTATGAATATAAAACATATTTACCTAGAATTAAGTTAATGACGCTATCATCTATATATATATATACTAAGTATATATAGATGAATCAATATAACTGTCTAGAGCCGACTTGATGGAGTTTCTTTATATATGTTTTATTATTATTTGTAAATAACCTGGAAATAAATGGATATATATAAATGTTTCTCACGTTCCTTGCTCCACTTACATATATATATATGTAACACTAGCATCATCGAATGTAGGTCAATAAGATTAAATTTTATATATATATATATATATACTCATAGATGAGTATGTATACAGCGGATGTTTAGGTAAACACTAGTTTTTTCTCTTTCAATCATCATTGATTTGACATTCGAAAGAATGAGACAAAAAATATCTAACAAAAGACGTCTTGAACTAATTTCACAGGTATTATTGATTATTATAAAATGTTAACAAATATTATAATTACGAAAATAAGCTTATCTGGTACGTTTGGTACAGAAAAAGACAAAGGGTATATATCTAGTAAGAACATACCCCCTCCACAACCGTGCATAATACTCAAGGGGTAACTAGTAAATACATAAGACGATAAAAAATAAATTATAATAAACTTATTAAAATACATAATTTGATTTTTTTTATCATTGTTTCAGAACAAGCGGAAGGATGTCGGAAAACGTGCTCTCATTCAAGGCTGATGCGTCTGATAACAAAGCTCGGTATTCATGCGAAGCCAAAAACATCATGATAAGTAATACACTGAAGGCCGAAATAGATCTCACTGTTCTGTGTAAGTATATTTCATTTACATTCCTAGACTATTAACACAACGTTTCTTAACAACGAGGATCTGAACAAGTTCGTTTTGGGAGTAACAATCATACAAGCGACCTTCCTTACTTTGAATCCGTATAGCCCGTATTCAAAGTAAGGCCAGAGGAAACGTATAGCTCAAGAAAACCAAGAATTATGTGAAAAATAAACTTACTAAACTAAAAATAAATCTTGATTATACGTTGTAAATCGACTAAAATTTCAAGATTGTTTAATATTGACGATTCAAAAATGCTTTATTGTAAATTTAATTCAGATAAAATATATTTGATCTGATTTCTGATTGAGTAGAATTCGTCTAAATTTTATGAGTACACCTAAATCATTCTTTAGATATTATTGAAACTATCGAGTATTTTATTTAGTAAGTGCACTTACAATTACTTATAATAACCGTTCAAGGGTATACTAATATTTTAAGACAAGCCCTTAAATGTCTCCTTGCTGATCAAAAGCCTTTCTCCTTTTGAGCTTGTTCCACAACGGTTCTTCACTCTGATTTATTTCATTTATCAGTTGTATAACTTCATTCGACACAAAGGTCTTTAGAATATTTTCTTTTAGCACCCATAATACTATGGTTAGTTTAAAAAACAATGCGATTTTATTTATACTAATTGTGGTCTAACAATCCTATCTATGATTTCAACATTTTAATTGACTTAAGTAAATCTAATTATGTCCTTAATGTGCTTAATCAATTTCAATCACAACGGAGACCATGCTCAAGGGAGACCAAGTTACTAAGCTGAATATGTAACTGTGCACAGGATACAGGAGTGCAAACAGGTTTTACTGGATTTAAAGCAAATAACTAGAATCTGTGTCCATATGATCTAAAGACTGGAAGACCGAGACAGTCTATTAAATTTACAAACATAACAACAAATGTGTACTCACACGAAAACATTTTAAAAGCTATTGAAAACCCTTCGAAGGGTAACGAAATCGCAGTGTACACACGAATACACTGTGATTCCCTTTCAGAAATCCTTTGACGGAGTAACCTTGTCAAATAGAGGGTAGTCAAAAAGTTTTTTTTTATTCAATCTTATGGTACAATAAATAGGCTTTGGAATATTGAATATAAATTATTATAGTTAGTGGTTACTAACTATAATTATTATTAATAAACATGTTTTTACTATCGATACGTTAGTGAACAAAGCATCAAAGTAGCATGTAAATAAATAAATAATAATAAATAAATAAATATTGGACAACATCACATACATTACTCTGATCCCAATGTAAGTAGCTAAAGCACTTGTGTTATGGAAAATCAAAAGTAACGACGGTACCACAAATACCCAGACCCAAGACAACATAGAAAACTAATGAACTTTTTTACATCGACTCGTAAATCGAACTCGGGACCTCGGAGTGGCGTACCCATGAAAGCCGGTGTACACACTACTCGACCATGGAGGTCGTCAAAGCATGTACCTTGTGGCTGTAATTATTGGTTCAATTCAGACGAGAATACAGTATTAAAAAGTATTTATGAATGAATGGTTCCCAGACTTTCACAACCTACACGTGAACAATACTCAGAACACCATATCAACAATCACCATATCAATTGATCTACAAACAATCACATTATTAAGAGTTTAATGTTTTTTCTTAAAAAATTATCTGAAGAATTGTTTCGACAAAACCCGGCCGCTAAATTTCACCATCGAACATCGCGTCAGAATTCCAAATTCCATCCACACCATTCGATATTCGGCAATCCACAACAGCGCGATTTTGAAGGCATTTCAGGCCCTCGGTGAAACAAGCCGCTGGCGGTTTTTCCGTACCGATATCACTTGGGAACTATTAAAAACAAAGTCTATTCGTTTCTTAAAGGCCAGCAACGCACCTGCTATCATCTCGGTGTTGCAGATGTCCATTATTGGTGGTAGTTAGTAGAGTAGATTAATATACACTTGTAGTCGAATCTCATTAGACGCGTCATAGAGTTTTCCTCACTTAGTTAACACATTTATAACATACACACATAATCTGGATATATATGATCAATAAATAAATTAATACTGGACAATATCACATACATTACTCTGATCCCAATGTCAGTAGCTAAAGCACTTGTGTTCTGGAAAATCTGATGTAACATCGGTACCACATGGTCCATTTGTGTCAAATATGCCGAAAAATTTGTTAATTAACATAACAAGTTAACGCGTATGCAGTACAAAGCTTTGATATATCTATAATGTATTTGATACTATTTTACTTGGTGGTAGGGCTTTGTGCAAGCCCGTCTGGGTAGGTACCACCCACTCATCAGATATTCTACCGCCAAACAGCAGTACTCAGTATTATTGTGTTCCGGTTTGTAAGCCAGTGCTACAGGCACAAGGGGCGTAACATCTTAGTTCTCAAGGTTGGTGGCGCATTGGTCATGTAAGGAATGGTAAATATTTCTTACAACGCCATTGTCTATGGGCGTTGGTAACCACTTACCGTAAGGCCCATTTGCTCGTCCGCTTACCGATATCATAAAAAAAACAAAAATGTGATATTCAAAATATCTGTTCTAATGAAAATTACATGAAATTACTCTACATATATTCTTGTTCGGACAATTAAAACACAATCACGCTAATTCGAGTAATACACGCATGTGGCATTACACGCATATCGTATCCTCTTATGGTTACAGAAATATCATTTCGATTATAAAATAATACAACATATCTCTTTTATCTTGTTCCAAACCGAATTTCTCTTTCTTATTGTTTATTAAAGAAACTCCCAGTCCCATAGGTAAACGGGAAAAATTCCTTCCGATCGAGAAATACTTTTTCTGGACAATATATATTTTTGTAGGTCAAAAGAATCCGCGGCCCTTAAGGGTTAGGTCGATTAGATATTGCCTCAACTTGTAGTTATTTTTGCAAGATTTACCTCTTCAAGGAAAAAGTTTTCTGAATCATCGTATACATTAAAGGAATGGTTTTGATTGATGCTTAAACTCATTTGAATGGAGGATTAAAATAATGAATGTGTTTGTTACTATCGTTCTGAAGATTTATCTACTACCAGCCGTGCCCGCGACTTCGTGCGCGTTTGAATTTAGTAAAAATACGTGACTTTATTATTATTTTACATATAATTCTAAAATAAAAGCAGCCTAAGGTACTCCTTATTATATCACTTCAGCTGTTCCAGAAATTAGCCGGAACAAACAGACAGACAGACAGACAAAATTTGTAAAAAATGTTATTTAGGTATATGTACCGTGTATACATAAATATACATTTAGTAAAACGCGGTTATTTTAATATTACAAACAGACACTCCAATTTTATTATATGTATAGATTAACATTAAGATATGTCTTACATACTTGGTAAGGCTAAATCGAACCAGTTTTGTCGCATTAAAGAAAGTAGCATTAATAACAAACATAGCTGCAGGATTTAAATAAATCAAAAATGTTAATTTTATTTAGGAATTACTAACTCATTCCTCGTTGATTTGTTTCATTGAACCAAATTTCTTAAGTTCAAGTAACTGATCAGTAGCAAAAGCAACCGAATATTCACCAATAATCGCACTTCAAGCTCGGGTTGGTATCACCAAGCTTTCACGTACTTTGACGTGGGTTGGACATTGACGTCGCCTGGTAAAATAACATCAAACAGGACATTCCTCCTGTCCTCATTATTGAGGACATTTAAAGGTTACATTACTTATTCAACCAAAAAAACAAAGCTTCATCATAATCAAAATAAACTTTATCAAGTATTTATAATCATTAAATCATCATTTTACAGAACTGTTTCGTACTTGTATTAGAAGGAAAGTTACATTACACTTTCCCGAAACGCAATCGGTTAAAAGATCTCCAACTAAGACGCTAAATCGATATTACTCAACGGAATATTGATTGCATACAACTAAAATGGAACTGGAACACGCTTTCAATGTTTAGACAGCAAATCCTTTCAAATCGGTTATGCGATTCTAACTGGGGGGTGCTTGGAATATAGAACAGAGTATTTGGAAATGCCATAAACCATTTACTTCGTATTTAATACTGATATTAATTTCAATGGCTCAGGGTTTAAACAGCCGAGATGCAACTTAACCGATGATTATGGGCTCAAACCCAAATAAGCACCACTGAATCTTCATCTGCTTATTTTGTTTATAATTAATCTCATGCTTAGCGGTGAAGGAAAACCTCGTGACGCATGTGTCAAATTTCAACGAAATTCTGCCACATGTGAACCCCGCATTGACGCAGCATGGTGGAATGTACTCCAAACCTTCTCCTCAAACGGTGAGGACGCCTTAGCCCAGCAGTGGGAAATTTACAGGCTGTTAATGTTATGTTTTAATTCTCATAGTTCCTATTTGAAATTAAGGATATAACGTTACGTATTCTTATTTAATGTTGTCACAAAACATGATTAAGAGAACGTTTTTTTGTACCTTTATTGCCAATTTTTTACCAATAATTCTAAATCCATGTAATACCAAACCAATCGAAAACACAGTTTAAAAACAAAAATGGACTAGAAAAGTATACTGAACTTTTTTGTCTTTGTCTATCTATATGTAGATAATGGAGACAGAAAATTAATCAGAGTTCAAATAAAACTTATCAAGGATATCAATTAAACAGTAACCGATATTGATATCATTTCTTTCAACATTACGTTCCGTGATCATAAAAAAACGCCTATTTTTCAAAACTAAACTTCGCAAATATATGACCGATTTCGCGTAAAGGAGCACTTTACCAAACTTTCCCGAAGTGACAATGGCTTGAAGTCTCGCGAAGTAACAACTTCAAGATATAACTCTAGGATGAAATTTATTGTTGAAAAATTCGGAAAGATTTTTAAAGTCAGGTGTTAGAGATAGCTTTTGGGTAAACTGTTTGTCGTTGTAAGATATCTTATAACTTAGAATTATCTTTTAAACATTAGCTATCCTGTAAGATACTTTAAGGCCCATCAAGAAGCCGTTGATCCTTTGGACTTGATACTATTGGAAAATTTCCCCTCCTGTAATATACATAAAAGTGCCATTAGATTACTATCAAACTTTATCCAGCTAGGGATGTAGCGATTTTTGCAATTTTCATCTTAAAAAAAAAGTAAGCAGACTGGACAAGATTCATGATAATTAATCGTGATAATTTATTTAACAAATATTAACGAAATTCTTGGAATTTTAGTCTTTATTGATTAGCTAAATATCTCGTCATTGATTGGACAAATATTTGACCTTGAATTGCTTCAACGTAATGTAAACCCGATGGTATATATAAAATAAATTTTCACAACCGTAAAAGAATTTATCGGGCTAACTTTTCAATATGTCTTCCGAAATAGGAATGAGAATGGCAACTTTTCAAACCAGCCAATAGCACTCTTGAAACTTTTAATTTCGAGTTCTCATTCGCGTCTCAATTCTAATGGTATTTTTTAAGAACTTCACTGAGATTACGTTTATTCTCATTTGATTTTAACGTTTCGACAATTGCTTTTTGTTCCATTTGAATTTTTAAACGCCCCGCAAATTGCTCAGTTGGTCTGTTTCGTGAATAATTGGTGCTACTGGGAAGACATTGAGACGTTAAATTTTATATAACTGTATCCTTTCTTTAAAATGAGAAATTCCTATCTTGGGGTGAAATTGGGCAGAAATTTGAGCGTATTATATTGAAATCTTAGTTGATTTCATATAAAAATATTGTATAAATATGTATATTAAAAAAAGGGAAATTAATTAAACACTAAAATATTAAATCGAAGCTTTATATCATTATTTTATGAAAAGATTTAGATAATATAATTAATAAATAAAATAATTAACTTCGTAAAATCCTAACTTGCTTAAATTAAAATGAAATTATTTGCCCTTCAGCGTGATCTCGATAAACAAAAGGCTTTTACAATATTTTTAAAATTTTAGATTACATATTCTCATTTTCTAATACTATAAAGTTGAAGAGTTTATTTTGACTCGCTAATCTCTTTGCGTTAGATAAGCCATTTATTAAAAAGGCTTAACATTACGTTACGAATCCAAAGGGCGGAGCAGTAACCCTTAAAAGAGTAGTATTCACTTGGTGGTACGCTTTGTGCAAGCCCGTCTGGGTAGGTACCACCCACTCATCAGATATTCTACCGCCAAATAACAGTACACTGTATTGTCGTGTTCCGGTTAGAAGGGTGAGTGAGCCAGTGTAATCACAGGCACAAGGGACATAACATCTTAGTTCCCAAGGTTGGTGGCGCATAGGTGATGTAAGGAATGGTTAATATTTCTTACAGCGCCTTTGTCTATGGGCGGTGGTGACCACTTACCATCAGGTGGCCCATATGCTCGTCCGCCAAACAAAGCCATAAAAAAATATATATATATATATATATTTAATAATCATAAACGAATAATAAAATACTGACATTTATATCATAATATTATAATAATCACATTTTCCAACAGTTGCACCATCCCACGTCACAATATCTGGACCATCAGAAGCTCGTGTCGGCGATCCTGTACCTTTGAGCTGCAGTACAGCACCTTCAAATCCTGCAGCTGACATCAAATGGTTGGTGCTGGGGAAACATCACCGAGAAGCTAGCAATCGAACTGTGATATCTCCTGAAGGTGAGTAGATTATTCTACTATTGTAACTTTTTTTTTTTTTTTATGGTATAGGGGGCAAACGAGCAGGAGGCTCATCTGATGGAAAGCGACTACCACCGCCCATGGACATCTGCAACACGAGGGGGGTTACAGGTGCGTTGCCGGCCCTTAAGAAATAAGTACGCTCTTTTCTTGAAGGTTCCCAAGTCGTATCGGTTCGGAAAAAACGGTAACTTGAATTTTAACACAGTTTCAACCAAGCCGTTAACACTTTTGCGGGTTGGTGAATATTATGTGGTCATCCACATTTTACCACGTGATAAGGGAATAGTAATCACTTGAAAACTCAATGATTTGCCTATTCGATTTGAAGTTACGATCACCAATTATGATTCACGTTCTATATCTACTACACATATTATGTTAATAGACTTTGTATCCTTTAATCAAATTTCAAGGGATATTCTTATATAATGTCACAAGTGGAGCATGAACTAGTATTTAAACTAGGAAATTATTTTCTAAATTTTATATCTATACTTGTCTGTTTTACAGGTGGTTGGATCACCACATCAAATATAACGGTAGTCGTTGAACCGAATCGACGATCGATAGTCGTGGTATGTCACGGTATCAACGGTCAACTAACCGAGAATGTGGTAGCCACGCATACCATCAACGTTCTATGTAAGTATTGTCTTTACATAATATTTTTGTTTGTTATATTTTCCAAATAGCATCCTATACCATGAAAAGTAAATGAGATTCTGTAAATGCTTCAATGTGGAACAAAGCTCCTCATGAGGTTCTTCGTCGATTACTTACATGAAAAACTCAGGGGTGCTGAAGCGGTATAGAACCTTCGACGTCTATTTGTAATTTCGAATGTCGTGTATTTCGTACTATCTCAGCTCAACAATAATCATTTTCCCAAAGTTAATTAAAATATTCATCAAACTTTTATAAAATCTTTCATTATATGAAGACGATAGCATAAGTTATATAAATGGAATCTAAGTTAGAACTTTACGTACTGTTCGGATGTACATTGTGCTAATACATACTTTAACTTTCTAAGCACGAACTTCTTCTAGCTAATGTGAATTTGGCCGGCAGTCATCTGACGCTAGTATTTTTATTTAATAAAATTGTATAGCTAAGATTTCTATATGTTTAAACTGTGTCAGATCTCTGTGGATCGCTATTTAGCGATTGTTGCTTTATAGGTATTTTAAAAAAAGCTAAACGTTTTTGTACACTTATTATGGCATGTTAATTTAAAATAGATATAGTTGAAAGTACAGTGATAGCTTATTGTCTCACTGTTGGGCTAAGATCTCTTCTCCTTTTTAAGAAGTTCTGGAATTTATTCCTCCAAACTCTTCCAATTAAAGGTGTTGAATATAACCGCGGTTTAAAGTAAGATTTTGATTTGACACCATGTTTTCATTTACGGTACAAGATGAGCTCTCATTGGTCGGCTATTACGTAAACAGCTATTCGACCAATTATAAAGTTATTCAATTTAACATTGCGGTTAAAAAGTCGGGCGAGCACCAAAAAATTGTCATATGTCATATCCATATACACATGTATCGAATGAAATCTGCCAAATGAGAATCCAATACGCATTTAAGCAAAGACGTGGAATGACCAACCAGCCTCCTCAAGAGTATAAGAGTCTATCAGTGGGATATTCAAAAGCTACTTTAACATAAACATAGAGAACCAAAAAAGTCCAATTGGAACAAAAACAGTCAAACATGACCGCATTTAGCTCGTGTAAAGGGAATTCTTGCAAACACGTACCCCTCCGCTATTTTTCAAAGCTATGGTGCGTTCGTTTTGTATCCTTTTAATATTTACATTTCTCTGTCCATCCTTCGAGGTGCATGCACTCGAATGGTCGGTCAATTTTTTATAAAAATTCACGTATATTGGAACTGTCCGAGTCGAAAAGAGTCACTTAGTTGATTAAAGACCTAAAACGAATACTAGAAAGTCTGTTTCGTAGTGTCAATCAAAGCTCTTCATGTATACAGTCGTAAACAGAAATGTATGTCGGTATGTGTTTCAGATTAATAGACTTCGACCCCGATTGGTAGATAAGCTATCAAAGTTAGTGCGTATATATTTTTATAAAGGACTTTAAAAAAAAAAGGTTCTCGATTCGGACGTTGATTTGGAATACATTTTTTTTGTAGGGTTTTCGTTTCGTCCCATTTAACTTTGAAGAAATAGGTAGGCGGACCGGCAAATGGGTCACCTGATGTTAAGTGGTATCCACCGCCCATAAACATGGTGTAGTAGGTGGTGCTCAGACGGATTTTCACAAAGGCCCACCTTACGACATATATATATATACGGCACATACATATATATAGATTCATACACTGAAGTACACTGCTTCTAGCGCACCGCGTGAGTCACACGTGAGCCTCTGACAAGAGACGATTACGATTCTGTAGATGTTACTTTATGCGTGTCTGATATTAGTACATACGTCTGTACATCTCGCCAAACCATAGATTTTTATATCAGATGAGATTTTCTCTGCAATTATGTTCCTGATTAATATATACTTCCGTATGATACAAGACCACTTCACTTAACTACTCATCTTTAACTTTAGTTCCAAAGTTTCGATAGCAACGTTGCTGACACTCGAAATGCTGTTTTTTGACGAACCCGTCACGAATAATCATATATTATTCACGATCTTATCCAATGATGAAACGTCAGTTAAATGTCAATGTTGTCAATTATCTTAACTCCTTTTTCAATTGGAGTGGGCTATTGGGAAGCTTAGTATGTTTCCAAAATTAATGTTTATCTACGTTATTTTTTATTATTAAATGGAGTAATACATACTAATATTAAAATGTGAAGGTAACTCTGTCTGTCTGTTGCTATTTCACAGCCAAACCACTGAACAATATTTGATGAAATTTGTTATGAAATTTGAATTCCAAGGAAAGACATAGGATACTTTTATGCCCAACACTTGGCGTACAACTCCTAAAACGAGAGCAAAGCCGCGGGCGTCAATTAGTTCTGAATAATATTACGAAAAAGCAAAATCAGAAAGAACATATTAGCAAGCATTTATCTCAAAATCCTATCTTAATAATGTAATCCAGACGAAATAAACGCCGCCAACCTATTTTCCGACCTAGTGCTATAAGCTGTTAAGAAAAAAAACCCGTTTATACCGCACGATCCGAAAATTACACACATATAATCCCTAAATTCAAACTTAAAAGCGCTCTCCTTGAAATATCGTGTCGTATAAACGTACTGTACTCCATCTTTCTCTATCGTATAGTGCTGTCCTTTTCTATTTCTAGATAGGATCTCGGAAGTGAATTTAACCGACTGTACATAAGAGGAATGCGGTTTAATATAGTTGCAAGCAAGGAAAATTGTTCTATATAAGGCGGCATAATTTGTTTAGTGTGAAATTAAGATACAGTAAATAGTCTAGCTTTGTTTGTGTGGGTTTTATACAGGGTGGAAAGTTAAGATCAGAATATATTTGTAAATACACGAGATAAATAAATTCTTTGGAGTAGGTTCTTGTTTCGTAATTTAGCGGTATATTTAAGTGGGTATTCTGCGTATTTTGAATTCCAAAAGGAGACAATGTTCTTCTATATTAAAATTCATCTAATTGACCTATTCAAAGTGTCTTTGTCTTAGCATTTGACCCCAGTATCTAATCATCAAAATTAAATTAACTGTTTTGGCTTTATTTTTCTTTGGAGATCTTTGTGCAAATCTATAATATACATATACTGCCGCTAAACCGAAAAGAAGTTGATTTGACATATTGGAACTACAGGCACAAGGGACACAACATCTTAGTTCCCAAGTTTGATTGTACACTGGCATTTTAAGGAATGATTAAAATTTCTTCCACCGCCAAATTCAATGGAATTTCGTCCATCATCATTTGGGGTTAATAACCTCAGATGATGATGGACTTTGGTTGGTTTTTACTTACGTGATATTTTCTACCAGTTCAGTCTACCACGCAAAAGAACTTCGCTCAAATATCTATATATGATTTAATTATACATGAATAGAGATATTGGAACGAAATCAAAGTCTGCTACGTGTACAAATAAAAAAAAAAACACTAAATACTATGAATAAATTACATTTTCTAATATTTCTCTCAATAGTCAAAGAAATATGTGTACATAATTAAGACATCAAAAGCCTTTGATCTAGCCGCTACCAGCGTTTAAGCGTTTACTTGCAAACTTGTTATCTGACGGTCATTAATCATATTTACAGTGTGTAGTACAACTCACGAGCGATAGCGGATCTACATTCACATTTGAATCCATACATGATCTATTTATTTTTTAATTTTAAGGTAAACTTTAAAATAACAGCCTTTATACGTCGCACTGATGGATAAAAATGACAATTCCTCCCGACATTCCACCACGGAACTGCTGCTGCAGAATTGCATCAAACACATAAAGGCTTCCTCATAAATGAAATCCATACGTATAAAATTGACTAATTAATATATACTAGTAATTAATTAAATTCTACATTGGTGCTGAAAATATTAACCATTCCTTACATCCCCAATTCTAAACCAACGTACGCAACGGATTTGTATGCGGTTATTATCAGAATGATTCATGAGGAAGTTTATTAGGTTTCGACATTCCTAGCTGAAAAAAAAAATAATCCTTTTTAATTTCTTCAGACTTTATAAAACATCCTTATTTATATAAGACACCTCATGACTACACCCCCCCCCCCCACCCCCAAATACGAGAGCGACGTCACGTGCAAAAATTAACTAACAATATATTTCTTTTTATGTATTAAATTTTTGAAACGCCAAAGCGTCTAACATAAGTCCAAGATTCAGAAATGAGCCAGCAAAAAGTGCATTCAAACGAAGATGAATAGATTTGTAACATGTGTATAGCCATATCTCCCTGTTTTTCACGTTAAATGTATTCTTTGAATCTTTACAAATCGAAATTTGGGTTATTTTCTCAACGAGATATTATTCGTTAATTTTGCCACGGAATTTTAGAGATGTCAAGAAAAATCTGTCCCTGGTTTCCGTCTCCGCAAAGTCAATTCATACCGAGTTGCAGCGATGTTTCGGCCGCGAAAGAGCAACGGACACACAGACAGAGTTACGCAATATGTTTTGCGTAGATATCGGATGATATGATATAATTTTTTTCTAAAGATTACTTTTAAGTTAACAAGACCGAGTTTCGGGGATTTATTTTATCTGTTTTTTTAAACTTTCCTGTTTTCTGTACATTTTTCTTTCCGTTAGACTTTTTTAAGTTTTCTTATACTTTGTAGAAGGTATTAGAAGAATTAAAAAAAGGTATCTATATGTAATGACATCTTCAAGTTATGGCGTGACCAAGGGAAATAGATTCCTTTTTATAAATAGATTTTAAACGTTTAAAAAAATAATAAAAAAACATTGAAATTAAAAATAAGTTTTTTTCATTTTCCAAAGACAGTTAAAGATTCAATTTAATTATTCCAAACCTCATACAACCACAACAAAATTATACAAACAATATACATTTGCACGAAATAGCCCAGCATCCTATGCGTTTTAATTAAGCAGCTATCTCCTTCTAATCGCTTCGTAACCACATATTGCTATCTCTGTCCGATATCGATTCAATCTTTAACCCGATTTGTTGGAGCGTGTGGACCTGGCCTAACGCTTGTCGGTGCGTTTCCCACTCGACCGTGCTTTTACCATATTAAAACTGCTTCGGCCAGGGTATGGAAAGGTAGAAAATATACCCTTTACATAACGCAATTTTAAAACTGAAAATTGTAGGAATATTAACTTGTACCAAAAGTTTTTCCTCATTCCTTAAATAGAACTGACATTTATAAGAGTGAGACTCAGCAGTGAGACATTTGTAAGCAGTTACTATTTATATTACTGTAGAAATAGTACTATATCAATAAATGACATCCTATAAGACATTGCTTCCTCTCCTCTCAAAGAGGTTCAGATCTCCACTACGCTGATCCAGGGAGTTTTTCGTTCATACTATTTATATGCTATACTTATAACAATTAAACTCAATTAATAGATTGGCAGAACATTCACGAATCATTCAAAAAAATAAATTGTGATATATTAAAAAAATATGTTTTAATTATAATTAAAAAAAAAAAAATATAAATCGAATAGGGTATATACTTAGGGTTGCCAGTCCGGCACGTAGCGCTCATTACATTAATGAGACGTGGTCGGCGAATTAATTGCTCAACTATCAGTGTGGCAACCTTGGCTTTTGAGCATGGCTTTTTCATGCATTGAACGCTCGCTTGGATGTTAAGCGACTTTAGATAACCAATTTTATATATATCTTGTATGAGATTTTATTTTTTATTTCGCGGTTATGTGTATGTAGCCTTAATATTCTACTCATGCTGACTCTGCGCAAGATCGTCTGGGTTATTTCACTATTGTATTGGTTTCAGTTTAAATTGTAACCGAGCCAATTTATTTAAACGAAATCTTAGATCCAACGGCTAGTAATGCATTGGTACTGCAAGGAATTCATACTAATTTATACTAGCTACGCGCCCCAGCTTCGCACGGGTACATTAAGACATAATATACAAATTTATGTTTTGAAGATGAAACATACAAAGAAAAAATCTTGTTTTATCCGATTAGGAAAATTGAAATTCTCAGCTTTTTCTCTACTATAAAACATATCTATATCTATACATATAATAAAATTGAAGTGTCTGTTTGTAATATTGAAATAACCGCGCTTTACTAAATGCATATGTTATATATATATGATATCTAAACACGGTACATAATTATACCAAAATAACATTTTTTACAATTTATGACTTTGTCTGTCTGTTTGTTCCGGCTAATCTCTGGAATGTAATAAGGAGTAACTTAGGCTATTTTATTTTAGA
Organism: Vanessa atalanta; assembly: GCF_905147765.1. Lineage (NCBI taxonomy): Eukaryota > Metazoa > Arthropoda > Insecta > Lepidoptera > Nymphalidae > Vanessa > Vanessa atalanta. The sequence goes on from NC_061896.1 coordinate 1,394,772, forward strand.
ATTATGTATAAAATAATAATAAAGTCGCGCTGCAATATCCAAATACTGTGCAGCACCGAGCACAGACCTCGCGCATGCCACCACTTCGCCATCACGTCAGGTGCCTTCCACCAACGACACCATATCACAAAAGCTGCCTAATACAGAATAAATTAGTTAAAAACTGCGAACTGAACAAAAACTTTTTTATTAAATTGAAACGCACGCGAAGTCGCGGCGTCTTCTAGTTATACATATAAACCTTAATATCGTATCACCCTGTTTATTGATGAAATCCCCATTAAAATCCGTTGCGTAGTTTAAAGGATCCAAGCGTGTGAGCGGCGGGAAGTGACTTTGTTGTGACTTTAAATATAACCTAATCAAACAAATTCACGTTATCAGGAGTACATGAAAAGGTCATATGGTATGTTACACCTACCCGAGGGGGCAGGGAGGCCGTTCGCATCGAACGAATCCGACGGTGGAAACTAGTGGTTTACATTTTATAAAGCGGATTTGTTGCTTTGTAAGAGTATTTTTGACCATATAAAATTTGGACAATATTCAGCTTCTATAATAAAAAAAATGATGGATGTATCATCAACAACAAACTTTAAATTCTATATTATATTATATTTTTTTATACATACAATAGGTATTGGATGGCCAATACGCCAATATACATTGGTAAGAAAGCCTTGCGCAGCGCCAATGCACCACCAACTCGGGAAACTTAGTTGGTGTGTCCCTTACCGGTTATACTTGCTCAGTCATTATTCAAACTGGAGACACCTTTCACTACAAACTTCGACGATTAAACGAAAAAAATCTTTGGTCCAATTTGTATTCCAAGCCACGTATACAAAATAACCAATAATATTATTCCATTATATATAATTGGACCAAACATAATATTTTTACTGGCAACCAGAAAATCGTATTTTCCATGTATTTCAGAGCTTTGTTCATAAACAATGGGAGGACGTAACGATGTCGCAATTTGATCCTAGAAAATATAACGCAGTACAGTCGGACACAATTTAAAATACATCTTTAAATTCGAAAATGAATTTCTTCGTTTGTTTATCTTTCACATCTAAAATACTCAACCGATCACCATGAAATTGCACACATGCTGTCAGGGGTACAAACATAGACATAAGGTACCTAACATAGCCTCCCCCCTCAAAGGTGGGAGATGCCACAAACGGAAATGGTCAACACTTCGTATAACACAAGTTTTTGTGTATCAGTATAATAAAATTCACTTACATTACGAAAATCTCAAGATTTATAATTTATATTTAATATACTTTTTGTTCAGCCTTTTTTTAGCTATATATTTAAAACACAAATAGGCAATTGTAAAACATAAAACCCATCTTGTAGCATCCACTGGTTTAGATTCATTTTTCGCTCAGAGGATCGGAATTGTGACTCAACTGGGAAAGGCTGCTGGCATTCTTGCCACCATTCCACGCGAACGTGATTCGTCCAGTCTTGTTTATTTTTCATTAACTGAATTTTTACAGACCCGTGTGTGTTTATACTGCACTAAAATTATAAATGAGAAATTCTCTCCGTCTGTTTGTCTGTCTGAAACAAATTTGTTGACATTGATTTGAAGCAAGCGTGAACTCCAAGATTTTTTTTTTTAATTCCCAAATCTGACGACAATCCAATAAATATGAGCCGCGGGTGGCTATTAGCTTAATATATTAATGTTAATTATTTCGCATATTAAGATATTGGAAATTATAAAAAGATTTGACTAAGCTATTACAATTTTTAAATATTTGACATATATACGATAACCCGTGGCCGACTGTACACACTGATTGGGCGAAATGCCAGCTTTTTAGTCTGTGGTCTATGTTATCTTATTGTTTGTTTTAGAGATCCTCATCAAAATTATTGAACCAGTAAATGCATACGACGAAACAAATAAATATATTATAATATTTAACAAAGCAACCAAGAAGTTCATATAATTCTAAACATATATACAATTTTAAAGTCATTATCAATATACAAAATATATTCTACCGCCAAACAGTAATAATTAGCATTGGTTTGATAGGTGAGTGAGCCAGTGTAACAAGAGGCGCTGGCGATATTACAATTTTGTTTTGTTTGTTTGTAACGCATTGGCGGCGTAAGGAGCGGTCAATATTTCTGACAGCGCTTATGTATATGGCCGGTGGTAGCCACTTACCAACAGGTGGCTCATTTGCCAGTGCACCTGCCTATATCTCTATATCATAAAAATAATATAATATAATACGTATACATAACAAAAAGTTATAAATTTTAATATAATATGTTTAGGTATATCTTAAATATACTTTGTAAATAATAAAATCATAATATTAATATGGCAGAATTTATAAAACGAACCCGGACAGAATGCCATTATAAAAATCAATATGGCGGATTTTATTGAAACGTCACAGAAGCCTAGTATATACCCTAAGATTATTAATATATCTTTATAGAGTCTCGCACTAGAAAAGAACAAAAACAAACGAACGAACTTTATTATCTTGGTGTGCGTTTGACACTCGCCTTACGTCACACTAAATTACTAGTATGTTTTGTGTGTGCGTGTGTGTACTTAGTGGCTAACTGTTCGCCAATATTTATTTCGACGCGATCTCCGCTTTGAAAGTCTATCGAGAAATATAAATATTCAAAGTACATACAAATGGAAGGTTTATTTCTGTCTCTACAAAGTAAATTATTACAGATCATTCATTGCACTTCACTATTCAGTAATCAAAGTGATGCAACTCTTTGAAGTATTTAACACTGCCACGTATAATTATCATTAACGTACGTATACATAGTTTGTTCGTGTGTGTATGTACACACACAAGTACAGTCAAATAATAATTTATTTCATAGTGTTCCAGTTTAAGGGTTGAGTGAATATGTGTTATACGGTGAATCATAGCTGGCAACACTGGCTGTGTAAAATGCTGCCAATACCAACATCCATGAATAAGACGATTACTTATTTTTTAAATGTAGATTTTTGCCGACAAATAAAATATATTTTGAAATCGTTAATTTTAGCGACATCGATATGAACATAGAAGGTTTATAAATAATTATTCTTACAAAACTATAACTACTTAGGCTTAAAACCTCTTTGTAAGTAATACTTCTTTGTGACAAGTGACTTCTATATAAGAGCCGAGATGGCCCAGTGGTTAGAACGCGTGCAACTTAACCAATGATTTCGTTGATTTGTTTGATATTTTTAAATGTTGAAAAAGAGTATTTTTAAGTAGTATTTTTCATTAAAAACCTCAATATCTGCTGTGTCCAAACTGACTTTTCAGCAAATAATTATTAAAATGTGAAACATAATAATTTAATTAAACACATATTTCATTAATAATTGCGTTTAATGTATTTGGTATTCAGCGATACGTTCGCGAATATGAATAAAATTTGTTAAGTTTTAAAATGTTTAGGCTCGAAACTTTAATTTAATTCTTGCATAAATAACATCCAAGGGAAAAGAACAAACAAATAACCCGAGCCGTATTAGATTAAATAAGGTTTTAAACAAACATAATTTGAATGTTGAGTCTGCTTCCATTGTAATTATAGTAATGGAAACAATCCAGCCTAAGGCAGACTGCAGACTAGCGACAGACAATAAATATGCACAAATTATTATTATTTTTTAATCGTAAATTAATCTCACTTCATTCCTACGAAGAAAATTTGGGGTGACATCACTTTATTTACTTTTTAAAGTATTAAAAAAAAATTTCGTAGAATATAATTATAAATCTTTATATAAGATGTTAATTGTTTGTTAACAAACCTGAAAACAATAATTATATGTATATATAGTACGGCAAATGTGCCACCTAATAGTAAGTGATCACCACCGTTCATAGAAATTGACTCCATAAGAAATGTCACACCATTCCTTACACCGCTAATGCACCACCGATCTTGGGAACTAAGATGTTATGTCCCTTGTGCCTGTAGTTCTAGTTCTCTCACCATTGAAACCCGGTAACAAAAATGCTAAATTTGTTTCGTTAATTTAAATCAAATATTGTGCGAAGGAAATAATATTTTGTGAATAAACATACAATGACGTGAATAAACAAAATAAAAGTAATAAATTTTATTTTAATTGGTTTCTGTTATTATGGTTTACATAGATTGTAACAGTTGCTCAATAAGTTTATAATTTAAGCCAACGCCTGGTTTTGTTTGTATCATAGTGATAATATTTAGACCTTATTTTTTATGATAACTGTAGGTCATCTTAATAGTAAACAATAACAATGTAACAGTAAATTTATACTTAATATTGTATATAAAAGCTAGATGAATTATAATTCGGAAAATAAATATAAATAAACATTACGTCATAATAAAGATGTTGCAAAAAAAATAAATCTAATAGACATTTCACAAATATACAACTTGCTATAATTTATTAAAAGGCGCAGATTAAACATTAGCAACCTGTAAATTTCCCACAGCTGGGCTGAGGCCTCCTCCGCCTTAGAGGAGAAGGCTTGGAGCATATTCCAATTCAGCTCCAATACGGGTTGGCGGAATAAACATGTGGCAGAATTTCGTTGCAATGCAGGCTTCCTCACGAATTAAGCACATGAAAATTTATTGGGTTTGAACCCGAAATCATCGGTGAATATCGGCTCTCAGCGCAGATTTACTGTCTCAATAATATGTCGTTCATTGGTAACCAACTTTATCCCAACGTAATTGAATATAACGAACGTTTGTTTATTCACTTACACTAATTATCTCGTTACTGTTATCTCGCTAATCGGATTAGTTTGTTAATCTTTATATTGAAAGGGTATATGAATATATTAATAGTGTATCAAAGGATTTCGATTTAATTATTTCAATTATAAATTTTAGGTCTAAAAGATCTATTCACTAACAAAAGGATGGCTTTAATTCGTTATAAATAAATTAGTATTTTATGGACAAATAAGAATGAGTAAAGTCTGTTAATGCATCAATGCTGGGTCGAAGACTCCTTTCAATGAGATGGTTTGGTGCTTGGGAAGATAATCCGACAATTAAAGGTTTCCTCGCGACGTTTTCCTTCACCGCCGACCAAAAATGGATTATATACAATGAATTTCGCAAACATTTTTTTTTATGGAATTGGTTGGCGGACGAGCATATGGGCCACCTGATGGTAAGTGGTCACCACCGCCCATAGACAAAGCTGGTTCTAACCGGAACACAACAATACAAAGTACTGTTATATGGCGGTGGAATATCATGAAAATTCAGTGATATATTCCCGGGTTCGAACCCGCCATCTTCGTTTGTTAAGAATTGGTAGGTTTTAATTCGATATGTAAGCAAATTACTATTTATGAAGAATTAATATATTTCAACTGGTTTCGCAACAATTTGTATTATTGCATATATTTCTATAAAGCGCTTATAATGTACTCATAATATTAGTCAATATTTAATTCACTCCCTAATTGTTTAAATAGCTTGCATAGTTAGGCTGAAAACTTTGAGGTATTATTATTGGACTTTTTTAATAAAAAAAAAAATAAGTTCCTGTGCCGTATCTCTTCCAGCACTTACATCGGAGTTGCGCACAGACTCGTGCTCTATACTGGGTTCTGTATTAGCTTTGGGAATGACCACCGTTGCCAAAATCAAAACACTTCATCATTAAACATAACGCACTCGTACATTTATGATCTTTATCAAACATCTTATCATAAATGAATAATCATATAAATAAATATTCATACTAGGATTAGTGAGTAGCTTTCGAGACTTATCTGAGAAGATCTCGTTAAAGAGATTATTATTATTATATACTGTGTATACAATTACACTGCTAAATTAATTACATGGAAGGAAACACAAGAGGACGCAGAAACAAAAAAAAAAAAACTTAAAATCACTCAGAATAAATTGGATTGTGTATTCGGAATATAAAATCCACTTCCGGAAACACTTGAAAGCTTTCATTACATTACAATAATAATAGGCTCCTTATTTCTCCGACATATAACTGTATCAAATTAATATGAGAATATCATTTATGAATTATCACCTTTTTCGATATAAATAGATTTTTAAACATATATTATTTACAAATCGTTAGCGGAATTAATAATCGAAGGTGAGGTTCGAAACATTATGTTTTCTTTTTAAATTAAATTTTAGGCAAGTGCCAGATATTCGAAGTGTAATTATTATACATTATTACCTGATCAGAACTTAGATGAAAATATCTATACAGCCTTAAATCAAGAGTCGATGTGGCTTAGTGAGTAAAATGTGATGCCTGCGACCCATAACGCACCAGCGTAAGCATCACTAAGTTAGTTTAAGTTTTTTACATCTTATGCTCAGCGATTAATCATCGTGATAGCAATTCCAACCCTTCTTCTTATGGTATCTTCCCCTCAGTAAGAATTAATCCTGACTAAGTTATCCTTTTAAAGTAATTATTTATTTTGCTGTTTCATTAAATCGAATTACTATGTATTCGTACATAACAATATAATCAAAAGATTTATTATCCAAGCAGGTTCTGTGTAAGCAGTTCTGAATCTTGTTATGCGATTAAATTTATTGTTAAGCTATCGTCGGTTCGTGCTGCAGATTCTTCTAAGAACCGGCAACTCATTAGTTAGTCTTTTCTCAAATTAAATCACAAGGAACTATATTATCCTCATACCTGATGTTCATCTTTGGAAATGTATTAAAAATTCAAGGTTATTTATTTGTACAAAAGCTTTACCTAAGGTCTTGCACCGGCAGCATTCGCCTGTAATGTAAAAATTTCAGATTCGATTTTGAGCATTCGCTTACAGCCGTTTGTTTTTACAATACAATGCTCGATCCTACAAATTATTTATTTAAAGAAACTCACTTATTTAATGCTCGACTCTGATCTGTTACAATACAGGCAAATGATTCCGGACCACCTTAAAATTACTTAAGTAAGTAAAATTTCTTCTACCAATATACCGGATGTATATAAACATATAACTACTGTTCATGATTATTTAATACGAGAGGAGGGCTTCGTGGTTTTCATTTACTTTTATTTTTTGTAATCGTTATGTTTATCAAACATCTATATTTCTATTTAGATAGTGTAACCTAACAATAACCATTCTTTATACAGCTTTCTGAACGCACCCGTAAACTTCAAACATGGCCGCCCGTTGAACTGTCATGTCATTGAATTTTATTGATTTAATATCGATTTATCTCGATATATGTTATCGACTAAAAATCATTATATTTATACGATATGTAATTGTCGGTAGATTTCGTTCGGATCTATCGTAGACCTGCACGAAATTATTAATAACGATATATATAAATATATATATAATATAAATATGTCGTGTCGTAGTCGTACGTTATAAAGTTTATATTTCAGATTAAATTGTATTTCGCATTTTACTTGTTTCAGTTATTGTGAGGACAAAAGATTGGCTCGTTTTACTCACGTAGTATTATTCCGTATTCACAATTCTTTATACGAATAAAAATATAGTATGTTATATATATATTTTTTTTAAAACAATATTTCATTGTTAACTAGATTTTTATTTGTCTTTGACTGTGTGAGTGTGCATAACTTATTACTTACATTTATTTTATTTTTTTTATCGTAACCCAAACTAAGTATAAAATACGATGGCATATTCGCAAATGCGTTTGCTGACAATAAATGGTCACCAGTATCTATAGAATTTTACACTGTAAAACACCTTACCGTATTAACTTCACCACCAACTATGTGACGTTATAAATATAAATAATATAAAGGTTTAGCAGTAATTATCAATTAACCTATCTTCTGTCTTAACTTAAAAGTCTTATCAACAACTCATAAATGATTTTGTTTACAGATCCGCCATCAGCTCCAATGATCACAGGTTACATTCCTGGAACGACGTTATCAGCTGGCACGGTCCAGAAACTATCATGTATCTCGTCTGGCGGCAATCCTCTGGCTACACTGACTTGGTTTAAGAATGACAAAAAGGTAAGTCGAGTTAAATAAAAATCTTATATTCAAAAAACACTTCAAAGAATAGCTTAAATATACGCTTCAAATAAAAACACGGCTCCGAAATCAATGAAATTGAGATGGGACTACCTAGAAGTTTTATTGAACCCAGTCATCAATTTCGATTTATAAATAAAAAAAGGAAAATCTAAGCGTAAATAAAAAATACATCGAGAAACTCGTCCATTTTTTAATATTATATATGATATATATTTTTGGTACTCAATTTTGTTTTAAGAATATAATATACATTCTTATTTGAATGAGTTTTAAAATCATCTGGTATTTTAAAATCTTTATTTAAAAGATAATACTTAATTTTAATTCTAAGTTGATAATAACTCAAAATGTTCTATGTAGAGTCGTTATAACCAGCCATCATTTTGCAGATACATTCAACAACAAAAACCACAGATAAATCTGTGTCAGCCGAGATATCGATCCTAACCAATGTGACTGACAACCAAGCCCAGTACAGGTGCGAGGCGACGAATAGTGCTACTGAGATCCCGTTGTTTGAAACTGTCACTCTTAATGTACACTGTAAGTTATCCGTCTTATACGAAATGTTCTGTGATTTCTATTGAAGTAATTCAAAGTTTCGTCAACGAAACTATGAAATTTAAAGTATTTTGTATTTATATTTGTTGTTTTTTTTTTTATGTATACGTTTGTTTGAACGTGTTTTAACTCAGTATCTACCAGTCTAATATATATTTTTGCATTAGATAGATCATTCCAAAATAAATATAAATAGATTATACATAAAATATTTAACATAACATTGTGACCCCGGGGATGGACAAAACGTTAAAAGATGAGAAGCAGCATGTTAAAATGTATTAACTGTTGACAAAAAATACTGTTTACACATAAAAGCAATTACTTGCAAATGATAAATTGCTCTATATTTTATACAGGCGCTTAAAATCCAAAATGATTTAAAATATACGTTTTTTACTTGTTAACATATTTGACTTATGTAACACGGAGCATTATTTTTTTTTTAATATAAAGCCTCACTTATAAACGTTGGTTAGTAGATTTATTTTATTTTATTTTATTTTATTTTATTTTATTTTATTTTATTTTATTTTATTTTATTTTATTTTATTTTATTTTATTTTATTTTATTTTATTTTATTTTATTTTATTTTATTTTATTTTATTTTATTTTATTTTATTTTATTTTATTTTATTTTATTTTATTTTATTTTATTTTATTTTATTTTATTTTATTTTATTTTATTTTATTTTATTTTATTTTATTTTATTTTATTTTATTTTATTTTATTTTATTTTATTTTATTTTATTTTATTTTATTTTATTTTATTTTATTTTATTTTATTTTATTTTATTTTATTTTATTTTATTTTATTTTATTTTATTTTATTTTATTTTATTTTATTTTATTTTATTTTATTTTATTTTATTTTATTTTATTTTATTTTATTTTATTTTATTTTATTTTATTTTATTTTATTTTATTTTATTTTATTTTATTTTATTTTATTTTATTTTATTTTATTTTTTTATTTTATTTTATTTTATTTTATTTTATTTTATTTTATTTTATTTTATTTTATTTTATTTTATTTTATTTTATTTTATTTTATTTTATTTTATTTTATTTTATTTTATTTTATTTTATTTTATTTTATTTTATTTTATTTTATTTTATTTTATTTTATTTTTATTTTTATTTAATAAGTACACTAACAATATACATATTAATTGATGGTTTACACAACATCCAAAAAAAGAAAATCAACTTCTGATATGTACATCGATTACAAGTGTACATAACATTCACAGTGTACCATACAACAACATCAACATGTAAAATAAAGTTTAAATTAAGTTGAAACTAAAATATATTATACAATTTTAAAAAAGATTATTGGCCTATGCTATCGTCGTTTACAAACACAATAACTACATATTATAAAAGAAAAACAAAAAACAAGGAATTTAACGCACTATTTAGCTGACAAGAAGTAATCCATGAGCTTTTTTTTAAAAGTAATGAAGCTATCATGAAAGATGTCAATGCCATTATCTTATCTTTATCATTATCTTTATCTGTCATCGTTGTTTTGACATTCGTAGAAGGGGACGACATTGTTTAATTGATCTCCCCTTTTTATAAGTAATGTCGTTAATGTTTATTCTAAAGTATGTTTCGTTAGTGTATCGTTGAAAGTAATTCAACGTCCAGTCAATATAACTGATGGGTACACAGATCGTGGATTCAAACCTTGGCAAGCACAAGTGAATTTTTCAGTGCTAAATTTGTGAATACAATCCATGCTCGACGGCGAACAAAAACATCGCGAGGAAAACTGTATGTGACGTATGAAATTCTGATTCATGTACGTCCAATCTGCCGTGTAACGACGTGATGAATTATACTACCCTGAACCCCATCCCCAACTTTTAAAACGAATTCTGTCTAGCATTAGAAGTTAAATAGCATGCTTATTGCATATCCGGATATTTGTCAAATTAAACGAAGCGGAAGAAGCAAAATTCGACCTTCAATAATAGATTTCTGTTCATTCTTTGATTCAATTAAAACACTTGTCATTTAAATATATCATAACTTGAAAATAATGCTCTATAATGTTTGTTTTAGATCTTAATCATATATGTTCAACCTTAATTATATAATCCTAGCTTCTGCCCACGGCTTCGACCGTGTGTGGTTTAAGATGTACCCGTGTTACGATCAACTGCTTATAAAATATTAATTTTGATAGAATTTTTTATCAAAGGATAAAGGTTGTAAAAATATTTTTAGAATTTTTCACAACAGCTCCGCGTAATAAATAAACATAAATTAAGCACAAGAAAACTCAGTCAAATCAAATCAAATCAAAATATACTTTATTCAAGTAGGCTTTTACAAGCACCTTTGAATCGTCATTTAACAAACTATTTAAAGTAAAGCTACCACCGAATGAAGATTCTACCGAGAAGAACCGGCAAGAAACTCACTAGTTACTCTTATTCAACATCTAAAAATACAGTCATGTTAGTTAAATACAATTATATATGTATGTTGTGTCTCCTGTCTGGAAGTCAACACCAAGTGATAGTTGCACGGCTTTGAAGTCACAATAATACAATTATTATAATATTGTACTAAAAATAATAACGATTATTTTACAAGGTTTATAATTAAGCGCTACTTTTTAACTTATTTAAATTCTAAATACATAGAAGCTTTTAAAAATATAAAGAATGAATAGAACAAAACTCTTGTAGAAGTATTTTATTGAAAGAACAGAAATGATTTATAATATTTTTTTTTTCGATAAATACATTGTTTGTCTAAAGTGTAAAATATTCATTTATTAATATGCTATGAAATTGAGAATTTCGCGAGTTCGACTCACGTTTTAAGGTTTCCGTATATTAATAGCTCTATGACCTTAATAGCACAAGGGTATTTGAAAATCACTAGTTTAAACATGTTCATTAGTTTTCTATGTTGTCTCGGGTCTGGGTGTTTGTGGTACTTCTAATATTCCATAACACAAGTGCTTTAGCTAGTTACATTGGGATCAGAGTAATGTATGTGATGTTGTCCAATATTAATTTATTATAGCTTAGTTAGTATCCGTATTGAATAAACGATTTTGAATTTCGAACTCATCAATAAAAAAATCTTAGACATGTTACAGAATTACAAGCAGTTAAACGTCGATGTTGACTTAGTATGTAAATGTCAAGTTCTAAACTCAAATAGAACTCAAACTATTCCTAAATCGAGAAGGAATTGAGCTAGCTCGGGTTTATCTAACGTTCGTAATTCGAAACTTCTGGAATTTAATTTGAAACAAAAGTCGTTGTGTGTCAAAATGACAACTTTGAATTGTTTCGTTCGTACAATAAATACGGAAGATTAATATTTTTCACTTGTTTTGTTAGAAGTTTGTTTCTGATTCTAGAATAATCTATATTCCGAACTGGTGGTGACTTTAGAGTTTAATTAATCTTGTAAAATCATCATTCAATCGTATAACTATTTGTTTCATTATCTATATTTAAATTAAATATGTCAAATATATTTGTAATAAAAAAATGTGTAATATTGTAACGCAAGAGCCGAAATGGCCCAGTGGTTAGAACGCGTGCATCTTAATCGATGATTTCGGGTTCAAACCCAGGCAGGCACCACTGAAATTTCATGTGCTTAATTTGTGTTTCTAATTCATCTCGTGCTCGGCGGTGAAGGAAAACATCGTGAGGAAACCTGCATGTGTCTAATTTCAACGAAATTCTGCCACATGTGTAGTCCGCCAACCCGCATTGGAGCGTGGTGGAATATGCTCCAAACCTTCTCTTCAAAGGGAGAGGAGGCCTTTTTCCCATTAGTGGGACATTTACGGGCTGCTAATGCTAAAATTGTAACGCTTGCTGGTCATACTTAGTTAACTTACTAAAGGAACAAAAGCTTTAACAACTCAGTAGGCGTAACAAATATGGTTGCGAGAAACAACTGCTTAATTTAAATGATCAATTTGAATAATCTTACGTTTCATTCCACTAGTTGCACCGGAAGCCGTGAAAGTGAGAGCTGAACCGCAAGAACTCAAACCGGGAATCGTAGCTACATTATACTGTGATGCGGCCTCCAGTAACCCACCGGCTACATTATCGTGGTGGCGTGACGGTATTCCTGTTCAAGGTAATGTTCTCTCTGAATATGATCACATTTGTCAACACACAGGCACTTCGTATCGTATAAACCATTTGTAAAATTGGTAAAAACTGTTCTGAACATTTCGGAATTATTTTCAATAATATCATTTATATTCCTATCAATCTGCCATCAGTCATGTGTGCTACTGACTGACCGAACACCTCTAAGAATAGCGCAAGTCCATCTAGGTGAGGTACCATCTACTTATCAGACTTTCAACCGCCAAATAGAGATACTTAGTATTAAGTTTTTTGAAGTGTGACTAAGCCAGTATTATTACCGGTACAAAGGACTTCTCAGCTTCCAATTTTGGTGGAGCATTCGCAATTTCTTGCGTTTAACATTTTACAGCGCCAATTTATATAAGCGGTGGTATTATCATCAGGTGACCCGTTCGTTCGATACCCATAGAATGAAAATAAAAGTGTATTAGTCGAATAGCCGTCCCATAGCACTTGAATTCGTTCGGGTGGCAATTTGAAGCAACTAGCTAAATACCTAATACTTGTTCTGTTAGTCTTACTTAACTTACTCAACTTCCAAACTCCGAGCTGATGAGAATTCCTTTAAAAATTCCTTTTTACAATGGGTTGTAAGTGACGGAATTAAATCTCAATAATAATAATAGCCAATACGAACGAGGCATTAGAACCTCTATGGATATAACAAAAATCATCCATTGCAATAGTTAAACAAAGTTAGTTTTTGGTACTACCAAACAATATTTCTTTTCTCGGTAGCAAAATGTCTATGAAAATATGGAAACAAGCCAAGATCTCACAAAACAATATCAACGTAACTTTAAAACGTCGCTTTTATTTGCATTTTGATTTGTGTTTAGTTTGCGTTAAAGTTAAATACATACATAAGTTTAACATATCACTGTAGACTTGTCTCTATATCTCGTTGGAAGGGTGAGTGAGTCAGTGTAATTACATTCGAGGATAATATGGGATTTCGCGTAACGTTGGCGCGGTAAGAAATGGTTTATATTTCTTCCAGTGCTGAGTATTTATGGACGAAGGTCACCTTAAGATGGCCAATTTTATCAAATTTCATAATAAATATAAAAAGTTTTATAATATGTTCCAAAAGAGATTTGAATGCTTGTTGGTAATTTAAATAAACGCCAAATCAATTTAGAATAAAGATCTATTACTCACGATGGTGCGCTATTCGCCGTTAAAGTATTATCAGCATGCATTGGTATGAGTTATGTTCGCACTTACATATATGTTAGTGTGTGTGCGACAACTAAGCGTAGAGTCAGCATAAAAATACAAATTAGATTGTTAAGTTCATTATAAATATTTTTTATTTAACGTAAAAAGGCGCGCCGTATGCAAATAGATGTATATACATATAACGGAACCATGAAAATAAACGTACAATACAACAAAAGGAAATCAAATACCACACAAACAAAATAAAACCTAAAAATCCTTTACTAACCAGTATAAATTCTTCCACAGGTCTCCCGATGCAGCTGAAAAAAGGCCTCCACGGCGGCACAGTGTCCACTATAGAACTGAAATTGAACATCACGAAGGACCTAAACAGCGCTGTGTATACTTGTCAAGCGATGAATGAAGCGCTGCAGCGGAGTGTGCACGATGCATTAACGCTGAAAGTTCTTTGTAAGCCAATGTCTTTTTATGTTTTCTATCTTGTATATCATTAGCTGGCTTTTTAAATGCCTTAACTCGTTTCTTGTGGGATAATCTTTTTATATAAAGCCTTTGTAAATGTTTATGTTTTTAAAGCTAACATTTAAAGTTAATATTGAGGCTACGTTTATAAACCTTATTTTATGTTGGACGGTTTATAATATAGACTTTTCCGAAAAATTGTATTGCTGTCTCTTTCTTTATTTCTACGCGATAAAATCAAAATAAATACAGTCTTACACAATACAACTTGGCTTTAATGATTACTGTGATAACCATACATTCAGACTCATTGCTGGAAAAGTTATTTAGAGTTTAATTAATAATGAGCATATAAACACTATAACAGGTTTAAGTATATGAATCAGACACGATATGAAGTATATCACAAATCTTCAAAAATCACTTCTAACTCTATAAACAAAAAGTAGATTAAGAACAAGAAGAGAATTTACGTGAAATTGCACATGGCTTATTCAATTAAGCTATATAATTATAAGCTGCCACAGATGTTGGATTGTAGATTATACCAACAAATAAGTGCAAAAGAATAAGCTACTTCCTAGATATATTTAACTAAACTATATATGTACGATTTTTTATCATTTTTCGTATAATTGTAAAATTTGACACGTAAATTATTTTCACCCTTATTAATAATAATACACCAGATATTGATCGATTACAAAAAGTTGTTTATTCTAGACTATATATCCCCATTAATAAATATCTTGCCAGCGCGATTCAGAAATATGAAATATTCAACTAACGCCATCTATCGGCACTGAGTTACATTAACACTTAAATACATTGAGTAATGATCTTCTCACTTAACTTGCGTGCAACTTAATAATATTGATTTGAATTAAAAAGAAACCGCGTGTGGCTGCTAGTTAAGCATAAAATAGCCTCATGATGTCATATTAAAAGTTCTTTGTGAGCTAATCTTCTTTTATAGTTTGCAAGCCATTGTGGCTTGGCTTGCTCGCTTGTGGGCTCATTTTTCATGCTATTTTGTGCTTCGGGTGAAATGAAGCCGAATGCTGGTTATATCAATGAGAACTTTTCTTTTGATTGAATTTTATATTTTTTAGAGAAACTTTTATTTGATATTACGTTAAAATTTTCATTGAAACAAGTTACTTCTCAGATACTTTTTAGTAATATATTTGGTATTTTACAAATGATCAGGGAGGATTTATTTTAGCTCTTACATTCTATATATTCACAGCCTTCAATACAATGTTAGACTTGTTTATAGCGTTTAACTGTACCAACGATGCACAGATTATTTCGACAATGGTATTTTAGAAAATCCAATATTTTTACATACGACAAAAAATCAAAAATTTTATTTTAACTAACATGTACATAAACATATATTATATAAATCATTCTAATAATTGGGAACTAAGTTAGACTTTATAAACGAAAAGTTATTTATTTACCTTGTCAATTATTATAATATTATATTAAAATATCAATCTTCAAAAAGTACATAAAGAATATTGATCGAATGACGTCAAAAAAACATCGGCTGAATATATTGTAAGGGTTAATTATGTATTTAAGTAAATTTAAGTATCATTCCCCCAATCAGACGTGAACATTGTTCAAATTCTTATCTAGATGCGCCAATCTTCGACGAAACGACCCCCTACACGACAGTCGGGGTAGAAAACGAACCTTTGGTCATCATGCTTCGAGCTGACGGTAATCCATCCAGCATCGCTTACACCTGGACCAAAGACGGCCTGCCCATTACACCGTCTTCGTACAGCACTTCAAGTAAGTATATGATCACACAATTATAACAGTAGACACGCAAATAATAACATAATTAAAACAAAGTACCTTACGTTAAAGTTGCGTAATAATTGAAGCAAATGTATATTTAGGACGCTTTGAAATTGAACTTAAATCTTAGGTCTGTGAAAAACTCGTATTTAATGAGCTTTGACATTATTAAACTAATTGTCCCCGTTATCTTTTTTAATAACATTTAGATATCATTATGTGATATCTATCTTCATAAAATTTATTTAAGCCTAGATAAGTTCATTTCCCCCTGGACCTTTTGTCAATGCGTAAGCGTTCGTTAATGACCAAATGCCAGACAAAATCCTCTCCTATTTGATTTACGAGACAGGTTTGAGCCAAGATGGTCTAGTGGTTAAAGTTAACCTATGATTGCGGGTTCAAACCTAGACAAGCACCATACGCTTCACTTGCATTTATAATTCATTTCGTGCTCGGTGATAAGATGAACATCGTGAGGACTTCATGTATCTATATATTTAACCAACATGACTGTTTTTCTGGATGTTGATAAAGATTAACTATTAAGTTTGTTGCCGGTTTTTCTCGGTAGAATCAACATTCCGAACCGGTGGTAGCTTCACTTAATATAGTTTGTTAAAATGACGATTCAAAAGTGCTTGTAAAAAAGCCTACTTGAATGAAATTTTGCCACTCGCATTGGAAGAGCGTGGTGAAAGTTCCAAACCCGCTCCTTAAAGGAAGGAAGGAGGTCTTATACAACAGTGGGACATTTTCAGACGGTTATTAGTACTTTTAAAGGTTTAATTTAACACGTTTAGTATAGAAGAAGTATAGAATAGCCTGTAAATGAAGAACTCCTAAGCCTCAGTTCCTTATGAAGCTCTGCAGCTTGTTCAACGTATATAACATACGTAGAACAAGCTTTTTTTCGACACATACAAGTAAACACGATATTTTCATTCGAGCTGAACACGTGATGATTTATAGACAAAATTCAATGGTATTTAACCAATATTGAACCTGCGTCATTGGCTAGGATTACGTACGAACGTAATCTAACCTATAGACCATCGAGCAGTGAGGTTAATAGGGTCGGACTCTTTCTCTCTCTCTCTCAGCGGAAGGATGTCCACTGCTGGATATAGGCCTCCCCCAAAGATCAGACATTTTTTTTTTTGTATATAAGCACAAGTAACACAGTGTTTTGTTTCAGACGACAGAATAATTTCCGAGGGTAGTATGTTGAACATGACTAGGCTCACACGTCACGATGCCGGTATATACACGTGCGAGGCTGTCAACTCCCAGGGCGCAGCAACCGTCAACATAACAGTTAACGTACATTGTAAGTCGCTTTAAAATGTTAAAATGTAACAATGTCGTACATTGTTCATTGACCTTATAATAAAGTTACAGGTGTTATAAAGTTTTATGAAAAGTTATTTTATTTTTAATGTCATGTTATAAATTAATGGGACTACGATAATGAATTTATGTAATTATAATTTTTTGATGTTCTATGTTATTACATAAAATTTTAAATTTTTTTTTGACTTGAAATTTTCTGTCATATCACGTGTCGTGTCGTGACTTCGCACGGGTGCTGTTTATAAATAAACAAAATAATATGTTATAAATATAATTGATACAGCTTAGTACTCAAATGTGATCTAGATTTCTACCCCTGTAAACATTTTTAGAATTATATAATCGCTCCTAGAGATAACTCTACAAACAGTATTGTAATATTAGATAATTTTTTTTTTGTTTCAGTCCCGGCGGAAATCAAATCAGTGTCACAAAATGCATTGTCTAATCCAAACGAGAATGCGGTACTTGCATGCACAGCCGCGGGTAAGTTGATATCTTATTTTGATTTTAATAAAGATCGTGCTTCGAATTAAATCATTTTAATATTTTAAAATGATACGATGTTTTATTTAACTGTTATCTTTGTGCAGTTTTAGTAGACGTTTCGAATTATAAAATTAATCTTTAGCTTATATTTATATAGCGTAGAGTTGATAGTTTGACAATATCAGGAGAGGTTTTTGTATACTATCAAAGTAAAATAATAAAAGTGCCTCTTTAAAGAGTCATTGGGACGATATTATTGCTCTAATCTCAGAAAATACTATATGATTTTCCTTTCCATTTTAAACATTCGACGTATTGATTTTATAGAATTTTTTCTGCATATTAGTTAACGTCATGATAATATTTGTCGATTGATTCCACATTAATGGAATCTCTTCTAAGCATTTGTAAAGAATATTCCGCGAAAATTAAAAAAAAATTTGATGAACAGGAAATCCGCTAACATCGGACCATATCAAATGGCAACGCAAAGGTTACGACATACCACCAAGATCCGTAACATTCGAGCCCAGAAATCAAACCAGCTACCTCACCATCGAAGGAGCGACAAGAGAAGACGTTGGTAACTTCCAATGTATCGTCAATAATGGTATCGGTGGTGATACAACCCAGGATGTGATGTTAGTTGTCAAATTTAAACCTGAAATGGATGCGTCACCAAACTTAGCGAAATCTGCGTCCAATACTGGTCATGTTGGAAGATTAACTTGCAAGTAAGTGTGTATAGATAAATATATTATTAAAAACAAATTTAGCAACAGAATGAAAATATAATTTACTCGGGTGTGTTCCTGGACGTATAATCGACATTTTACAAAATTAAATTAAATGCAAACAAGAATCTGGATCTAGCTAGAAGAAACAGAAAGAATCTCACTACTTAATATTGTTTATTAAAATTCACATTAATTGCTTATTACAAAAAAATACTACTATTAAATTTAAACATAAGCCTTTTTATTAATTGGTTAATGTAAACCTGACGGTATTTTATTGTACAAAACGAATAACTTGCCACCGGAAGGACGTATTGACTTCAAAGTCGGAAGCTTTAACGGGTTCAAAATATTATCGCACGTGTTTTTAAATATGTGAAACGTTAATTTTTAAAATTATCTGGATTTTAGTCATTTATTTTTGTTTTTATATTATTTATTAATGAACGACATATATTTCGATTATAAGTATGATTATTGTGTTTTAAAATTTTTTAATAAAATAATGTGTACAGATAAAAAAAAATATGACACAATTTTGTGCCACGAAATGCTCTTAAATTGAACATGAAGGCTTGGAGTATCCGTCACTCCGTTGCCGTTACCGTGAGGTTGCCTCACGCGTAAACCAACCGTAAACCACGTGAAAACTCAGTGTTACTATCTTCGGTCAAACGACATATGGGTCTGAACACGAGGCCTGACATAAAATATATAAATAAAACTATAAAGGGCACTTATATATAAACCCAAAAACATAAACATAACGATTGTCAGGTCAATCGGATGAAAAAACTAAGCTCATTTAATAAAATTATGTACTAAAACCTCCGAACGCGCTAAATTACGAGTAATCAATTTAATACTACAAAAAAATAATTTATTAGTGTAGAATAGACGATAATCGCTTTAAAAATATGTCAAACAGATTATCACTAAATATATACAGATATAAACGACAATTAACATGGATTTTAATTACAAATACGATTTTAATTCGCAATAAAATCATATCATAGTGAATTAATCGCGTTATAAGGTTTTAGTAGATGCAATTTTAGCTGAATGCTGTTAATTAGCGCTAATCTAAGCTATAAATAAAACGATATACGGATCTATTTGCGGAAGTCATCGTGCGTTTCCATTTGAATGATATTCCTATTTATTTTGAATTCTATTATATTAATATAAGAGCTTTTTTCGAACAACGTATATGTTTCTGTGGACGACTCACTTGAAATAATATTGATACCGAATTTCATAAATAAATAAGTTAATTTTTCCTATAACAGATTCATTGTTTTTTCTTATACTGACTTAGTTAAAAACATCCTGTATATACATTGACCCGTTTTAAATATCGAACGAAAAATTGAATGGTATTATCAAATAATTACTAATTTGCTTGGAAAAACTTCGGCTGTATGTAAACATATTCATTGGTCTGTTTTAAAGTTTTTCATTGAAAATTAAAATTTGTAAAGTAGGGAATTATTAATAAAACATTGTTAAATATTTAGGTCTAGGGTCTGGGTAGGTAACATCCAGCCATCAGATATCCTACCGCCAAACACCATTACTTAGTATTGGTAATTTCTGGTTAGAAGGTTGAGAGAGTTAGTACAACTGCACGCAAAAGAGACATAACACTTAGCTACCAAGATTGATAGTTACCATCAGATGGTCCATTGTTTGCCGATTTGTGATTAATTTATGACTCTACATTCCGAACTGGTTGCTTTACATTTGATATAATCTTGTCATTTGACGATAGGAACCTACTTGACTTCAAAATTAAAACGTAAGCTCACAAAAAACCTATATGTAAATTATATTTTTATATATTATTTCATATTATATTTCATAAGTAAATAATACATTGTATAAAGTTTAAACTTTATCAATAATTTGGCATCAAATTTAGACTATTCATCTTGTTATAGAGATCCGTTCACTCACGTTGAATTAATTAATGTTTTATTAAAATAAACTTAACAAATATAGTACTTTTTTTGCTGTCCATACTTTTAGTTATCTCACGCACACTAAGATATGTTATAAGCATGATGTTCACTCACTCATACTAATGCAAGTCAATCAAGACATTTTTAACTTTGCCGTTTCATAATTCAAATCAATTGTAAAAAATACATTGGTAAACTAGGCATTTTATTTTATTAGTTGAAAAAGAGTATCTACTGACTTTCTTGCTGGTTCTTCTCGGTTGATCATACATTCCGAACCGGTGGTAGCTTTACTTAATATAGTTTGTTAAAATGACGATTCAAAAGTGCTTTTAAAAAGACTACTTGAATAAAGTATATTTTGATTTGATTATAGAGCATAGAGTGAATAGATCCATCATCACATGTAATGGTCGCTTAATTAGGGTCATGTTAAAAAATTGAGACAGGGTTTACATAGAAAAATATTTTCCAGGTGCAAAGCGGCCCCGGCGCCAAACTTCACATGGTCAAAAAACGGCGCGAAACTGCCAGTCAATACATCGACGAAATATTTCGCTGAATTCCACAAGACTGACCCTATAACGTACACTTCGGTTCTGCTCATAAACGACATCGGATCATCGGATTATGGCTCTTATGAATGTGGGGCTAGAAATGATTTGGGTTTCAGCACTACGTCTGTTAAGTTGGATATAACAAGCGCTCCCGGTAAGGATTTAATTGTCATACATTTTAGACTATGCTGACCTTGAAACTATTAGTGGAAATTACCCCGTAGCTAACAGTTAAGCTGCAATAGACTAATAGTATTCGAGCTTAAAGCTTTCACTTCTATTTAGATATTTAAGCTTATCAAGCTCTTTTTGTAGCTTTGTATTTGAGTTACACATATTGCTAATATAGTAATTCTAGAGGAAAAAATGTTTAACTTTTTTTATATAATATTAATAAAAACCAAAATTACACTGATTATTTTTTTAATTCATAAATTTCATAACAATAAATAATTTGACGAACAAGGTTTTTAATTAAATTAAAAACAATGTATTTTAAAAATGAAATATTAAAAACTCGTAGCAGTCGCGTCTACGGCGTAGGCGTCCTGACTCTATATCTTTCTTTTTCTTTGACTCTTACGTCCAGTTTATTTCACATCTTTGTGTGAAAACGTCCCTCCAAGTTCCCTCTGCGTTTTGTTTTGCTTTTATTACAAATAACAAACCATGTTTGGCTTGTTTGAAAGACAACAAAAGAAAACAATCCTTAGCTCTGAATATTGTATCTATGTGATAAATTAAAATTTATAATGAATATTTACAAAGTAAATTTAATTACAGGCTCTATAATAAATAACAATGAATTATTAAGTGTGTACTATTTATTAAAATCGTATGTAATTATAATAATTCGAATCATTTGACGACCTCCGTGGTCGAGTAGTGTGTACACCGGTTTTCATGGGTACGCCGCTCCGAGGTCCCGGGTTCGATTCCCGGCCGAGTCGATGTAGAAAAAATCATTAGTTTTCTATGTTGTCTTGGGTCTGGGTGTTTGTGGTACCGTCGTTACTTCTGATTTCCATAACACAAGTGCTTTAGCTACCTACATTGGGATCAGAGTAATGTATGTGATGTTGTCCAATATTTATATTTATTTATTTATTATAATTTATAATAATTATTCAATATTTTAATATATTCGATTATTATAAACTCATAATGATTTATGTTAAAAGAAATAATAATTATATTTATTGTGTTGATTTATTTTTAGAATTTTATTTATTCTGTTTTCATAACACTGTGTAAAATTAATTACAAGCACGTACAGTATTTCTGAACGACATACAAATTATCAGAGGGTTTTGTTTTCAGATCCAATTATTTCTATAATGGTTACAAATGTTACCCACAACTCGGTGACATTATCATGGATCCCAGGATTCGATGGCGGGTTATTCTCTTGGTATAGAATACGATATCGGTATGTATTTTGTGTTTGTTATACTTAAAAAAAAATGATTTTATCTATCTATTTATTCTAAATGAATCATTATTAATACACACATTAAAATATATTATATTAAAACACACTACAAAACAAATTCAATAAACATTGTTGTAATAACAATCAACAATTTTATTTTTAATCGAATGAAAAAAATCTCATAGAGAAATTATCAATATTCATAATCGTATTTTTTTTAATAAAAAAAAAAAAAAACTTTTAGAAAAATCAACGAAGACACGTATAGATACGAAGACGTGACGCCCAGAAATTCAACTGTATACACAGTCCACGGTCTCGAAAGGCACACCGATTATGTTTTTTCTGCGATGGCTCTCAATAAACTGGGCCAAAGTAAATACCGACCGGATGACACTAAAGTTACAACCCTTAGTAAGTATACATATTAATAATTCATGTACTCAACTGGAGAGCCGAGATGGCCTAGTGGTTCACGCGTGTATCTTAACCGATGATTTCGGGTTCAATCACAGGCATTCACCACTGAGTTTTCATGTGCTTAATTTGTGTTTAAAATTCATCTCATGCTCGGCGGGGAAGGAAAACATCGTGAGGAAACCTTGCATGTGTCTAATTTTAAAGAAATTCTGCCACATGTGTACTCCACCAAGCCGCATTGCAGCGTGGTGGAATGTTTTCCAAACCTTCTACTCAAAGGTAGAGGAGGCCTTAGCCCAGCAGTGGGAAATTTACAGGCGGCTAATGTATGTAATAATGTATGTACTCAAGTCTTAATACCATCTATAGAATTATTTGCAGAATTTATATTTTTTTTATCTTATATGTAGGTGGATGGTCAAATTTTCCATGGGATCTAAGTGGTCATCCCTGCCCATAGACGTTACTATAAGGAATATTAATAGCTTCTCATATTATGCGCCACCAACGTTGGGAACTAAGATGTCATGTCCCTTGTGCTTGTAGTTACTGGCCCTTCAAACCGAAACACAACAACTCTCAGTATTGCTGTTTGAATGTATGAGTGGGTACCCTGATGGGCACAAAGATACCACCAAGTAAATATGATTAAATTAATGGTGTGATTCGTTTATTCTCAATAGGATAAACGTTTACATTTCTTTTGAATGACACATATAATAGTGACATAGCTGATGTTGAATCTAGGTTGTGTACCGTAAACAAAGTTGTAAGGCAGTTACTTGTTTTATCTTAAACAGATCCTCAATATATAATATTGCAAAAGGCTCTCATTTGTTTGACTTGAATTAAGCGAATTTTGAACTCATTCCATTAATACACCAACAAAATTTGAAATATTTTTACTTTAATTGATCTTGCGAGAGATATTTTAAATACAATTCGTGTAAATCATTACATAGAACTTATGAAGATTTCAGTGACAATTGTTAAAAAAAAAAAAAAACATAATTTTGTTACATGATATATTTACTAAGTAACAAGTCATTATGAAAATGTTTTCAGAACTAACAAGTCACGATATATTTAAAAGTGTACAAGTTCGATTTTCGAAAAATATATTAAATTATACAAATTTCGTTATCGTGTATCGTGTTTGTTATGACGATTAAAGTCATGTCCGAAACGTTATATACGATAAACAAATAATTAGTCATCCATTATTGTAAACTGTGCACCGATATAAAATATTCGTATTCTAGTTAAATTGATTACAAACACGAATAGTGTATAAAGCTTTAACGGTTAATTAATATTAATTAATATTAATAAACCCGAACATAATAGATACACGTTGATTATTAATAAATTATGCAAATAAAATTCAAATTGTTCATATATTCAAATTTATCTCATCGTTCATAAAATATTCATATGAATACAATTTATGAACGCTCCGCAGATACAAATGAATGCTAATGATAGTTTCGAAAAACATTTGGGTTTTCATGTAGATTTATTTTTAATCGCAAACCGTTGGGCCAACCTTTGATCAAATTTATCGCGATAATATATACGTATCTGTTGAAGAAATGAATGAGATTCGGTCTTTGTATTCCAATTTCAAATGCACAGATAAGAATATAAGTAAAGTTTGAACGAGGTTTGAAAAACTACTAATCACTAGCTTCGAAATAAGAGATGAAACTATGTCACAATAAATTTTTATCAATTTTTTATTCAATCCCTAACATAATACACAGTACATTAATGCGACAAGAGCCTCAAGTGTATTGCCTGTGATACAATCGAAATTGATACGAATAAAAAAGTATATTCAAAAATATGCCTTATTTCATGCTGCATAGACGTCATTCCATCATCAGTACAGTCGAGTTCAGAGGAATATAACTCATACCATGTACCGGGAGTTTTTATAATAACCGGTACAATTGTTGGCACAGCGCTTATCCTCTTGAATGTACTGTTGGTCGGTTTCTGTCTGCACAGGAGGACGAATAAACGCATTCGAGGTTTGAATTAAGAATGAATGTGTTCCGTAGATGTGCTTACGTATTTTATTTCTATAAGCAGAAGTGCAATATTTTTCATAAAATTTATTTTCATTTATCATTTTGAAAATACGAATTGTATTTCAACGAATAAAATATTTATCCGACGAAAATAATTTACATTTTCGTCTGAGATTGAAATATTGCATGTTTGCTTATTTTTAGGTTAATTTTTTTTTTTTTTGTTTTTGTTTTTAATTAATTTCTTATTGTTTTTTGTTTTCGTTTTGTTGTAGCCTCGTCGGAAGTAAGTGAGCTAAACGTAGTTTCCACAGAGTTCGTAGAAACGGCGGATGCATCGAAACTAGTCATTGTGTTCGTCTCCATCGTAGTTATTGCTATTTTAATTTTCGGTAACGCTACGTTTGTTGCATGTTTTATTTTGAAAAGACGATCGAGACGTTTAAAAGGTAATCATTATTGAACTTTATTCTTTATGTTTATTTAATAGAAGCATGAATGTTTTATGTTAAATTCTTCTAAGTATGTATTCCTTACTCAATTTTTTATTTCTAGAATTCTAATATTGATTGCATTGTTCTATTGCTGTCTTGTTCTTTCAAATGTCAATTTCGTGATAATAGAAAGAGATATACGCAAAGATAACAATTCACTCTATATAATATTAATAAAATATATATATATAGAAACTTTTTAAATAAAACTTATTTAAATTTAAATTTTATATAAAAAAAATGTTTTAAAAACAGAACAAGCTGGTCAGTCTTCGAAATCAGCCACTATTGAGATGTACGCCCCTTCATCTTACAATGACACAATGACTGGAGAGACACTCAGCTCTGTGTCGGAGAAATCGGAAACATACTCCCAAGATGGGGATGACAGGCCCCCTCCTCCCATACCTGAAGTACCTAGCATGCCGAGCAGGCACATGTTAAATCAGGTAAGTTATATAACAGTATTTCTTATGTTTCTGATAATCGTAAATACTTAAAGACAAGAAAGTATAATGACTTCATTGTTTCTTAAAATCATAAGAAAAGCATATATTTAAAAACGAATACAACTACAGACGGACGCATACCTAATGGGTGAACAGAGCCTCGTCATACCCCCGCCCTTGGACTACCCCCCACCGAACTACGCGGTCTACGAAGGTGACCACGCCAGGACATTGCCACATCCGCACCGACATAAGGACATAAGCGGACATAGCACCTTAGGACGGAGTGCTGGTAAGCAAAACTTATAACAAATTTATTAACTAAGTGAGCCCACAGTGATAGCAGACAAACCGTCACACCACATATTACCCCTTCAATAAAAAATGTAGCCTATGTAGTCACCACCACCCATAGACAATGGCGCTACAAGAAATATTAACCATTCCTCACATTGCCATTGGGTAGTTACACTGGTTCACCTTTCGAACCGGAACACAACAATACTGGGTACAGCTGCTTAGCGGTAGAATATCTGATGAATGAGTGGTACCTACCCAGACGGCTAGCACAAAGTCCTACCTCCATGTATATTTTGTAAAAAAATCTTAGTAATAGTCTGGAGTATAATTGTACACTCCTGTGCCTCGAAAGTACGTAAAGCAGTTGGTCCTGCGCCTGAACTCTTTCTAGTCTGATATTAGAGTGCACCCTTGTTACCTGATATAATTACCGACTCGTCGACACCTAGGCGTACGACGATGCACACGTCATTCCTCTCTCCCGTCGACTACGGCGTCCAAAGCCGAGGTCCGTCCTCGCAGGAGGCACCCTTAGAACGCGTATTTTGAGCCCTTAAGTGGGTTCCCAACATTCAGTTTTGAACTCGCCTCTTCGCCCGGTGACGCTGTAGAGGTCATTAGGGACAAGAGCAAACATAAAAAAACGCACACATTTGTGCTAGTGCACAAGTTTATAACCCATACCATCCATACTAATATTATAAATTGCGAAAGTAACTCTGTCTGTCTGTCTCGCTTTCACGCCAAAACTACTGGACCGATTTAAATTAAATTTGGTACACAAATAGTCTAGAGCCTGAGAAAGGACAAAGGATAAAGGAAGTCTGTCATTTTGAAGTTAGAAGCTCGAAATTTTATTTTTGGGCTACCGAATAAAAATGAGTTGATTCGCGTTTCTGGATATTCTACCCTAAGGGCTGAAATACACACCAACGTGGTATACAAATATATTCATATTCTACGCGAGCAAAGCCGCGGGTAACAGCTAGTACTATATATAATAATAGTAATAATAATTTAGAAATTGACTGCCGAGACCATAATCAGTTAAAACGACATCAGTTATGATATATATTCTAAGACGATCTCCAATCAATTTAAGTCTACTTTTTATTGTGTGTATTTGTGTGTGACAATTCACAAACATGTGAATAATACAGCTATGCTATGTTACCAGGTAAACAGAACTACGTGCCGGCGCCCAGTCCCATGCCGCCATTGGATGGTTCCTACTACAATATGGCGTCGGATAGATACCTCTCGTATCCGCCTCTGATTGGGGAATACTTGCAACAGGTAAGCGATCGAAGTTCTCTTATGATGAGCGCACAGAATTACAGGAAAACTACATGATGAGGTTGAAGAAGATGAAGACAACTTCACACCTTATTTTATTTAAACGCGAACGCGTGCGTCTTAATCGATGATTGCGGGTTCAAAGCCAGACAAGCACCACTGGATTTTCAATTGGTGTAATTTGTGCTTATAATTTATCTAGTGCTCAGAGGTGAAGGAAAACATCATGAGGAAACCTGCATGTGTCTAATTTCAGCGAAATTCTGCCACAATTGTATCCACCAAACCGCATTGGAGCAGCGTGGTGGAATACGCTCCGAACCTTCTCTTCAAAAAGGAGAGGAGCCCAGCAGTGGGAAATTTACAGGCTTTTAATGCAAAAATGCAATGAAATCGGGACGGACGGTCTACATATAAAAATCCATGTCAGTATATCTGTTAGAGACTTATGTTTGATAGATGACTATAACAATTACTACATTTATCAAATATTCAAAGGAAACAAACACGAAAAAGTATACAATTAAGCAAAATTAAAATGTATTTAATCCAAGTAAACTTAACAACAAAGCATTCTTAAGGTTAACAAAAACATCTCGTTACAAAATATCGCGGTTAATTTTTCACAGCTTATCAAGAAATTTAAAATAAATCTATAGGAATTATTTCATGGAAAATGTTTAATAATATGCACTTTGCAGAGTTACTCTGTAAGTAAATCTTACTAAAACACTGATACTGTTAATATTCTGATCCTCTGCCCAAAGGTTGCCTGGAAGACATCGCTGCTGAGCGATAAGGCCGCCTGTTGCGCCTCATGTAACTTTGTGTAGCAATATTGTAATTTTTAGTTTTAAGTTTGGGTGCAATAAAGGATAAATAATAATTATAATAATTCTTTTCATATTGAATATATATGTAAATAATTAACTTGACAAAAAAAATATCCCCTGAGTTTCTTTCGCCGGTTCTCAGGTCAGGGTATTTGCTTTTCCGAATCAAACCGGTGGTAGTGTTTAATTTGACTATCAATAAGCAAGTGTAACGCTTCTATATTGAATAAAGAAATTTGATGCGTCTGTCCTTTAAAAAGTTAAAAAAACTAACTGTCTGTAAATATCCCACTGCTGGGCT
Source organism: Vanessa atalanta (assembly GCF_905147765.1). NCBI lineage: Eukaryota > Metazoa > Arthropoda > Insecta > Lepidoptera > Nymphalidae > Vanessa > Vanessa atalanta. The sequence continues at coordinate 1,423,659 of NC_061896.1, forward strand.
CACTTTGATGGTTTGTATATCTATCACGGTGCTCCAATAGTTGCGACACATCTGGCAGAATTTAACTGAAATTAGGCACATGCAATCCTCACGATGTTTTCCTCCGCGAAATAAATTATAAACACAAATAAAACACATTAAATTTCGGTGGTGTTGATTGGGTTTGAACCCGCAATGATCGGTTAGAATGTACGCGTTCTAGCCACTCGGCGATGACGGCTTTTGTGTCCTTTAAATGAGATAATAATTATTATAAATATTACATTTTACTTTCTCATATTTCACTGTCATTTGAGAGTTCATTCTTATACAAAATCTTAACAGTATTAATAGCTGTATAATTTATAGATCGTGAATTATTTAAGTGTCAATAGCGCAATAGTTTAAAAAAGGATCAATCCTAATGTCAATCTTAACACGAGCTTTAGGCCTAAATAGAGGGGTAAATAGGAATATCAACAATTCGTTACAATGGGACATAGCTACTATTATTATTAAAAAATAATAGTTGTTAAATAATACATATGCCAAAGAGCTTGCATAACACTGGCACACGCATAAAACAATATAAAGCAATGACAGATAAATATCTGTGTGATATATTCGTAAGGATATATAATCTCATCGTGTCGGTAGTTGCATGTATCATAAATGCATTAAACGTGTAGACATGAGAATAATTGGCACTGTCAAACGTAGCCAGTGCCAAGTTGCCAATGTCAATTATACTTGGTACATACGTTCTGATGATATTTGATCGAATTTTCATACTGTATTTGTTACTTGAATATGTTTTTTATTAACAAAATAAATTAAAAATGATTTATTGGAATGATATAAAATATATCATGTCTAAGCTAGAAAATCATGTATTTAGTTAAATATAAGATTATATGGTTTATAATAATTTACCTACAGTGTACGCTCTAAGCGCTTGACAAACGACGCTAAATTCAATTAATCCTACATTTAATTTCAAATCGTTCATTAAAAAATTCAAAATCGAAACCCTGGCAACCGCCACTGTAACCCCGTAAAATGAGGTCATTCATTTACCCGCCTACGTATTTCATTCTAAAAAAATACAAGGAACCTCAAATTAACCGGAGCCGGTTAATAAATAAACAATTCAGTTACTGGTCATCCAATCAAGCACGGTTTCGGAAAAATGCCCTAAAAATACAACTCGTGTAAGAAACGGACATTCCTCCTCGTCAACGTTTCGCTTGATACCGTTTTATTAAAACGAAAAGCCATGGAAGGGAAATTTAAATTTACTAGATCGTCTATATTGTCACTCGGTACGTCTTTCGTTGAAAAACATTCCACATTTTTTTTTTTTTTTAATATTTGAACAAATTATTTTCTACTTAAAAATAAAATAAAAAATACCACGTGACTGATTAAAATGATTATTAAAACTAATATGTTTTTTTTTTCTATCAATAGCAAGCCGGTCGCACGCCCACACCACCGCAGCAGTACTCGTCAGGAATACCGAAACCACATCTTATAAACGGAGTGCCGACATCCCCTCCACATATGGCTAGCCCTCCCCTTAATATGGGCTTAGACGGTAAGAGAATATTAATGGTTAACGTACTAGAGCTCTATAATCGTAATTTATTTTATATTGTATATCTTTTCTATTTTTAAGCAATATCTGAATCGTGTAAAATTGGAAATGTGTGTGTAAGCCCATCCGGGTGGATGGCCACTTCATTCTACCGCCAAAAAGCAATACCTAATATCGTTGTGTTCCGGTTTGAAGGGTGAATGAGCCAATCCACCACTCCGAGGTGCCGGGTTCGATTCCCGGCCGAGTCGATGTAGAAAAAGTTCATTAGTTTTCTATGCTGTCTGGGTGTTCGTGGTACCGTCGTTACTTCCGATTTTCCACAACACAAGTGCTTTAGCTACTTACATTGGGGTCAGAGTAGTGTAATGTAGTTATCCAATATTTATTATTATTATTTATACATAGTTGAAGTAAAAGCATTACCATCATTAACTTCATCGTGAATAAGTAAAAATCTTGTAAAGCGAACGTAAGGTGAAGCTATTATCGAATCAATCAAGACCCCGAGCTCCACCAACATAATGTAAATAAGCTTTTAACGGTAAATCGGTTATACAAACATAAACATATTTACCCTTTTATAAAAATGAACTTGAATTTATTCTAGATGGCTATACACCAGGTCTAGACAGGCAGTCAGCGGGCGGTACACTTAGACGGCAGAGATTCGACAAAATGGCGGTCCCCCCACCTGACGTCACAGTACTCCACCAGGGGAATTGCACGCAGGTAGAAATATTCCTATTTCTCTTACTTTATCTTAATTTAATCTCATTCGATCCTTATTACAAAGAGGATTTCCCTTTGTACGTTCGCAAACAAACAAATAAATTGCAAATTATAATTCAATACTGGCCAGTGCCAGTACCAGTGTATCCTTTGAAGTTGTATTTTTATATAATTTTAATACTATTTTTGCTGAGATTAAAACAACTTAATGGGATTTCGTAAACTATTTGTAATTGCTGGGTGAGTTCAAGCTATCTCTGTACGTTTAACAATTATGAATTATCATTGTGATTATTTAAAAAGTGTAAACGAAACAAACACTGTCGGTGATCTCTCCTGACTCCAAAAATTTGTCAAATGTCCAAGAGTACGCATCATCGCGAGTCTTCCTCAACACACGGGTTTTTTGCCCTATAACATAACAATGTATATAAAATATTTTGGTCATACTTATACGTTTTGTTAAACTAGTATTTACTTAAAGAAACACAGCATTGTTTAACTATGTACTCCCTGAACAAGACAAGAAAAGACTGATGGTCGAAACGAAATTAATATTTTTGTTGATATGTACCGACAAGAAACTATATATGAAAACCAACGATCACTTTTACTAATCTTGTAACTGCTACTTACGAATAAAAATATACTGAATTAATATTTTTTGTTGCAGCACCTCCCCATGAATCAAACGCCATCGGTTAAACAGCCGCAGTCGATCTTAAAAGATCCATCTAGACACAAGTATGGCAACCAATATGGGAGCCCAATATCATCGAGCACTCCTCAGAATAGTAATTCGAGTCAAATTCTGACAGTGCAAAATCTAACATCGGACGTGCCCCAATACGGCACAATCAAGAAAGACAACAAAAAACAAAACGTAACGATAGACGAATCGTACAATAAGAGAAACGAAACGCATGTAGTCTAAATGAGTTGACAAAAAAAGTGAAGTGAAGTGAAGTTCGATTCAACAAGTGACAGCAACTGTTTTGTGTTTAACAGTGCAAGTGAAGTTACAATGTTTGGTGAGTGTATTGAATCTATTGTAAATAGATGGACTAGTGAAAAAGAAATATTAGATAGTTTTAAAATTTCATTGATTGTGATATCAACGATTGAACTGTTTGTGACAGGAATATGTGTCCATGGTTATCTAGATAGTATCAAGGTAAATCTTAAGAATTATAGCCGATAATGTCAACATTAAACTGAAGGGCTATGTCTGGTTGTAATGATCGTTTGACTGACTTATCAATATTACAAGTGTATTTTTTTTTTTTTTTGTAATTAGGCGAAACGTCCAAAAGACAAGTGTTACAGACGAATGTAATGAAATTAATATAATATTAAGTAAACTATATAAATACTTGTAATTTCCTCTAAATAATTTGCCAATTAAATTTTTAACGATTCCCTACGAAGGATCTCTCTTTTTTGGTTAAGTTTTTAATGATATACTTAAAGTTAATATTGTTACATAAAGAAATTTGATTATCTTTTAAAAAATTTATGGGAAAAATTTTAAATTTACCCGTTCGATGTTTGATCAGAGTTATTTTCGAATGACATTCGAAATAATTTATCGAAACGACAGAAACGTCTTAAACATAATTATTTTCTTTTTAAGACGTTCTTGTTTAACGAAAAACATTTTTGTACTTTATAAAAAAATAATTGATGACGCAAAATGATTGTCATTTAATATTTAATATCAAACGTGTTATTTTTTATCGTAATAATCATTTAAAACAATAAAAATTATAGTTTAATGTGGCGAGTAATTGTTGCATTTTATGAAATGTAAATAAAAAATAATACTCAAACGCGAACTGACAATAATAATAAGTTTTTATTAATTAATTTTAACCCCCCCCGCTTACATTAATTGTAAATAAATCATTAAAATAAAAAATAGCGTTTCTACTACAAAATTTAATCGGCGTTAATACAGATACCAAAGTTTTACTAATTTTATTTTTAAGTTATTAAGCTATTTTTTTTTATTTTATTTTATTTTATTTTTCAAGTCGATTTTGTAACAATCTGTTTGTAATTAATGAATTTACGTGACTGATTTGTCTTAAAATAAAAAATAAAAATGTTTATGAACATTTTTCAAAATTTTCAAAATCCATCCATTGAAAATACGATTATATTTACAGATGGATGATATTTACTGTTACATTTCGAATTTAAATAAAAGAAAATCTAATATATATTCTTTTGTTTTATTTTATTTCCTTTCCTTTATTTTATTTTTATCAAAAACTCCAATTATTATAAACATATCATTATTGAACTTCATTTATTGTCGTAATAAATGAATGATCATTTTCATTTAAGGCATTCAATTTAATGAATAACGAAGTGCCAAAGTAGTTGGTTATTTTAAATGAATTAATTAATTTAATTTTTATTTTTTTGCTTTATTAATGTTAAATAGAATAATATTGTAGCTATGTTGTACGTCCTTCTACATTAAAATAAATTTAGTAATGTATTCAAACCGTGCCTTATAATTTTACGCCATTTTGAGAGTAAAATATCACATAAGGATATTGCCAAAATCTAATCTTAAATAAAAACGAACTTTTAGATATAAATCGTATAGATATTATCATTAATTTTAAAGCTTAAAACATTTTTCAAAAATTCGAAATATTTTTAAATTAATTTGCCAAATATGAAATAATTTATTATAAAAATAAATCTAATATTAAATTCCATTCTCATTGACTGAAGCTCAAGCTGTTAGTTTTGAGTATTATACATATAAAATATAATTAAATATATAAATTAATGCATTTTGTCGTTTTTTTTGTTAACATTTATTATAATACCATACAAGTTATGTTGCTAATAGACTCCGTTGTTATATGTAACGTTAATATATTTGTTTAATAAATCACGAGCTTGTCATATAGTATTAAGAACTCGAGTTCAAACATATTGTCAATATTTCTAAAATAATTAAACATGTCAATGTTAAAAACATTCTTGAAAATTAAGTGTCATTTTAATATAATGCGATCGTTTTATCGTAATTAATTTGATTTTCGAATTAAATGAACGTACGTTCATTTGATTTTTTATTTAAATGAACATATGTTTATTAAATGTGTTATAAAATATTTGGCAATGTTATTAATCGTTGATAAAATTGCGTGCTCAATAATTTATTAAATTTCCATTATAGTTTATACGTTAATGATTTTATCAACGTTAAATTTAATTATTTTTAATACATTGAATTGTAAAAACGTCATCAATAAAATTATTTTCAAATAATCGATTCGAAATTTGAATACTGAAGTAAGCAATGTTGATAAAATCATTACTGACATCTCTCGTTCATTGTAGAATAACTCCTCTTTATAAAGTTATAAGGTTGTAAATTGTTCGATAATTCCAATGTGACTTTGATATTACGTACGTAATGCTCATGATGTGTAATCAGCGTAAATTGAATTAAAACATATATGTTAAATATGTTTTTTATTCCAAAATAACCCTAATCTTTAAAAAAATTTTTTTTATTTTTTAAAGTGTCACGTACTTCCAAAGGAGCCGTCTGAAGTTAAGCTATAGATAAAACCATTTTGAAAAATATTAACCATTCCTTACGTCGCCAATGTACCACTAACTTTTGAAACTAAAAAGTTATTTACCTCGTGCCTATAATCACACTGGCTCACTCACCCCTCAAACCAGTAAACAAGAATACTCAATAGTACTGCTTAGTAGAAGGATAACATATGATAAATATCTACAACAAAAAACTCTACCAACAAGCAAGTAAGATATTCTAAGCGAAAATGAACGTTATATTTTACGTGATAAGTTTTAGTATGGAATAAATGTTAAATGACTTTCGGTCATTTTTTTTATGATATAGGTAGATAAACAAATGGACCACTTCAGGGTAAGTTGTTACCACCGCCCATATACCTTGGCGCTGCTAAAAATGTTATCAATTCCTTGGGAACTGAGAAATTACGTCTCTTGTGCCTATAGTTATACTGTCTCACTCGTCTTACAAACTTTCCTTCAAACCTGAACACAAAGATGCTAAATATTACTGTTTGGTGGTAGAATATCTAATGAGTGGATGGTACCTATCAAGACGGACTTGCACAAAATCCTACTACCAATAAATAACTTACAAAACAGTCAGTAACAATTAGGTAAAAAAATATGAATACAAATTAATCCAATGTATATACTTTACGGATATACAGATACGGATTTTTGTCCTGTAGAAAAGTTTTTATTAAAATGTGAATTTAATTAAATTAAAATGTCACAATGAGATGGCCCAGTGATTAGAACGCGTGCATCTTAACCGATGATTTGATTTTCATGTGCGTATTTGTATTTATAATTTATCTCGTGCTCGACGGTGAAGGAAAACATCGTGAGGAAACCTGCATGTGTCTAATTTTAACGAAATTCTGCCACATGTATTTTCCACCAATCCGCATTGGAGCAGCGTGGTGGAATATGTTACAAACCTTCTCCTCAAAGGGAGAGGAGGCCTTAGCCCAGCAGTGGGAAATTTACAGGCTGCTAATGTAATGTAAAAATGTCAACTGTTGCTTTTGAATATGATGTCGTTTTAACCGATTTCGGACCCGGCAGCCAGTCTTAAGAGAGACTAGCCAGTTGCGTAACTACACAGGATATATTATAGTGCACTTATGTGTGTGCAAACACAGGTAGACTCTCTTCTAACTTTCATAATTCGAAGGGACGGAACACGGTTAAATCCAACTAGACCGGAAAGAGTTTAAGAGCTTCCAATATATGCGCTATATGTTATGTATGTACGCAAAAATATAAAAGTTTTTTTCCGAAATTGTGGCTTATATACTGTTAACACTAGGCAAGTGTTAGAAACTAGCCCTAGCCTCCAATACGGTGCTGCGTCATAGGATATCATAATTAATTATATCATTAATAATATAAAATTATTATAAAACTATAGTTAATATTATTTTACATGGAATAACATTTAATACTGGCACGTAACACTATTTCTTATTTTAAAAATGATTGAGCTGTCATAAGGAAAACAATTGGATGATTGTGAGCATTGTAAAAATATAGAGAGAGATTGAAACATCATTGTAAAACATAATTTTATTTTGCCATCCCGAACTACTGAAATTACACAAGCTTAAACTTATACATTATATAGTAGAATACACCGTAACTCTTTCGCGGAACATTGTATACAACGGGATCCCAGAAAATGCTTTATAATATTCAATTGTAAAATTTAAAAGATTCGTTAATAAATGTGTTCTGTGCTAAAGGAAAAGCAAAACCATCGAATTTTTAGATGATACCGCGGCTTAACCAGAGCCGACGGCTATTTCAAATTAAAATTATTATTGTAAAACGCATTACTGTTAAAATTGAAATTAAAAAAAATAATCCGCTGTGTTTCTATCGCCGGTTCTTCTGTACGCGGCTTAATTTCGAACCGGTAGTCGATTTTTGACACTCACTAAGCGTTCCATTTAAAAAACATGTAAGTTATTATTGATTAATTCTTAGATTAATTTATTAAGAAAACCATTTACCACAATACCTTGATCAATAAATATACCTGTACTACGAAGATCTAAAGTGTCGTAGACGAGTAGAATGTCACGTAGATACTCGTAGAACGTCGAGTACTATTCGAATCACAATTATCGTTTAAAGACTCAAGACACACTTGTTGCGTATATTTGTTTAAGCTAAAATATTCATTAAAAACGTTATCGAGGTTTTTGAATATTAGAAACATAGAAGTCAACGAATACATTATATAACTCACACAATAAGTAACTATATATCTATTGTCCTATCCAAGTTGGTTAAGTTTCTTCCTGAGTGTCGACTCTATTTAATAAAAGGAGAATAAGATTCAGCCAAACTTTAAGCCTATTTCTTTTATGTCAGCTAAAACTGACGCAATATCAATAAATATGAAAATGTTCTAAAGTTTAACACGAAAACTGCATGAAAGGCATTAATATTCTCGTCTAAAATCTGGAGTTATACCTAAATATGCTAAATACAGGTCTAACGTCAAATACAGATACCCATAAGGTTACGTGTCGATCCAATTTGGAAACGTTCAGCGACAAATTGCTGTAGTTTTTTATTAAATATATAAAGTAAAGAAATATATTGTATTCTCCCTCTATTTGGGGAGAAGGTTTGGAGGTTTTCTCACGCCCTTTACTGCCAGGCACGATGTCTTTAAGCCCCTCTTTTCTCAAGGAGGCTTACTAATAAATAATCGCCTCTAAAACTATATTTTGTTAGGTAGATATTTGGGTAAATTTCATCACAAGGCCAAAGGACACAAGATCACGGATCCTATGAAAATAATCTTTTTTTTTTCTAAGAGATGAAGAAGAAGTTGAAAATATCTAAATTGTATGTATTTTTAGATGTTGTTCTTTTCGGTAGAATCTACATTCCGAACCTGGTGGTAGCTTTACTTTAAATAGTTTGTTAAATGACGATTCAAAAGTGCTTCTAAAAGCCTACTTGAATAAAGTATATTTTGATTTTGTTAGTGTATATTTATTACATTTTTTATAATATATTTATTAAAGTTTAGTCATTATGTGTGAATCAGATTTTATAACAGACCGTCACCCCCCGATTTACTCCCTCGAGGGGTGAATTAAAAAGAAGCCTATTTTCTACCCTCAAATTCAAACTAAGTAAATACCAAATTTCATCTAAATCGGTTCAGCGGTAACAGACAAAGTTACTTTGGCATTTATAAAATTAGTAAAGATTATTGTATAAAAATTTAATCAAGAGCTTAGAACAAATCTACTGGCGAGTTTTCTTTACCAAGAATTGAAACGATTACCCATTAAAACGATATCTTATAACTTGGGCCACAGACAGACGCGTGAGGGAGTTCATATTGATATGTTAATAGCAGCTAGCGACGTTAGGTTTATACGGAACCGCTGTAACCTAGGATCAGATCTAAGTTAGTTTAGATCGGTATTGGACTACACTTGTGCCTCGCCAAAACTTGATCGGTTATGAGGCTATATATTAAATTTTTCGAGAATCTAATTATATATATAAATATTTTGTATCCAAAAAAGGTAAACCAACCTTGGAAACAAATCATAATCAAAAAAAAAAGTTCTTTTTTTGACTAAGCTCATAAAAGCACTTTAGAATCGTCGTGGTACAATATTGTATTAAATGTGAAGCTAACACTGGTTCGGACTGTATATAACGTAGAAGCACTGAGAAGAAACTCATTAGATACTTTTTTCCACAATATATCCATTTCAAATAATATATCCTGCCCAGAACTATGTTATATATCTTAGGGTTTTCAGTAACACTTGCCGAAAGTGGAATAATACTAAGTATTGCTGATAAACTAACTGCACATATATATTGGTATTGTAATAAATATTAATAATACACCAAAGAGCGTACTCCTACTTCAAAGGTCGGCAACGTTGAAGATGTCCATGGGCGGTGGTAGTCATTTTCCATCAGGTGAAACTCCTGTTCGTTTGCCACCTATCACATAAAAAAATACTCATATACCAAACCTGAACTGTTGAGTTCAGGTTTGATGTATGAGTATTGCTTGACGGCAGAATACAATTTGATGAGTGTGTGGTACCTAATCACCAGCTTGAACAAAGCCTTACCACCAAGTTAAATATATTATAATCTAAAAGTAGATGTTTTTTGTAATACCTTACTAATAACAATACTTATAAAATTTATACCAGAAGATGCACCGCGCTGAGAAGTCTACAAAAAAGTTCGCGATGGTATATGTCTATCACTTAGGGATAACTCACAATAACTATTTTTTATCCTTTACTATTGTATTGAGTTCACAGGTTCGCAGTAACAGCCTGTAAATTTACCACTGCTGATCCAAGGCCTCCTCTCTCTTTTAAGGAGATGGTTTGGAGCATATTCCACCACGCTCCAATGCGGTTTGTGGATATACATGTGGCAGAATTTCGTTGAAATAAAACACATGCAGGTTTCTTTAGGATGTTTTCCTCACCGCCGAGCACGAGATGAATTATAAACACAAATTTGCGTTCCAACCTAGGCCGTATCGGCTCTGTATTGAGTAATATGCCTTATTTATCGATGTCATTAATTCTTATCCAATTAAGTATGTACCACAAATACATTGTAAATTTAATATAGATCAATATGTCCTTTTTTGACATGAGATTTAATTTTATTAATATGCCAAGTTGAAAGCAGAGATATGACAGTTCACTAATCAAATTTAAACGTATCGACAAGGTTCTGCTCTCCGTTTCGGATATAAGGCTGACAGATGTGTCCCGCGGGGAGGAACTTTTGTATGTTTGTTTTTCGAGTTACGTATAAGGTTAAAACGAATTTCTTATTACATGGACGGATATATCAATCGATCATCCGATTCAGTTGAAACATTGTTGTGTTTGGATGTGTGAGTGAGTTTTTTTTTTAATGTCATAGTTAGGTGTACACCAGATGATAAAAGGTCATATATACTTAAAAAAAAGAATCACATCATATTCCCAATGCACTATCAAGCTTGGGAACTAAGTCGTTATGTCCCTTGGGCCTTGTGTGTGTGTAGTTACACTGGCTCACTCACCTTTGAAACAGGTTATGGATCATTGGAAGAGTTAACGTCCCGAACCTGCGACTCTAATCGTTACCTTAACTCTAATAGATTGATGTTTTATATGAGTAACGGCAAAGTTATAATTGCGAATTGATTAAATCTTGTATCCCTTTAATTTAATTGTACGGAACAGTTAATGACGACCTCCGTGGTCGAGTAGTGTGCATCGGTTTTCATGGGTACCCCACTCGGAAGTCCCGGGTTCGATTCCCGGCCGAGTCGATGTAGAAAAGGTTCATTAGTTTTCTATGTTGTCTTGGATGTATGTGGTACCGTCGTCACTTCTGTTTTTCCATAACACAAGTGCTGTATCTCACATTGGGATCAGAGTAATGTATGTGATGTTGTTCATTTATTTATTTGTAATGATTTGTTTTGCTTTTTAGTTCAATGCTGATAGTGTCCACAAGAACTATGAGCACTTATGAGTATCAAGGAAGGATGGTGACTCGCTTTTCAAATCAGAATACAAGAATACAAAGATATTTGGTAGCAGAATATAATATGATGAATAGGTACTTACCTAGACGAGCTTGGCAGGGCACCATCAAATATATATTTTAGCCTTAATGGCCCTCAGTATCTAAATTGCCGCAACATTAATTTAAGCCTAAAGGGCCAAGGTCAGGCTTGACCCAGTAGTTGTCAATGAAGTGGTGGAACATGCTTGAAAGTTTCTAGAATAGTATCATCGATCAATAGGTGGGGCGGAACCTTGGGGGAAAATGTTTCTAAAGTTATTGAAAATAAATACGCATATATTATTATTTTAAGCAGCTTCACTTACATATACATTATACATATATATTTTTAATTTATTACATATATATATTACCATATATATACAGTACCCTGTAAAAGCTCGAACTACGGTAAATCTCGATCTACCATAGTTCGAGCTTTTACATTAACATATATATAAATCCAATTGTACTTTATGACTTATTATCTAATTAAAATAGTGGAAAAGAGAAACTACTGAGCTTACTGACAGTTCTTCTCGTAAGAATCTACATTCCGAACCGTCTTTACAATGCTTCTTATAGGAATTATTGTTTATTAGCCGTAAACAACGGAAATAGTTTCTTAAATATCGTCCGTTTGAGTTGAAACATACAGTTCATATTCATCGTTGAAAAAAATAATGTCTACAGAAAGATTGCATTGCAACGCTTTATTAAATAGAGAGCCAGGCTAGAAGTAAAAACAAATGCATAAGTAGGTTAGATAAATAGTCTTAAAAACTAGAACAATATTAATTACAATTTCATACTTTATGTGTTGTGTGTGCTAATTTATGAATTTATTTTTTTAATAACTAGTAGAAATAAAATCATTTCAATCTCCCCAGTATTCTCCGTTGCTCTAATTGCTTTGACCTCGGTATATTTTGACAACCTCCGTGGTCGAGGTGTGTGGTTTTCATGGGTACGCCACTCCGAGGTGCCGGGTTCGATTCCCGGCCGAGTCGATGTAGAAAAAAGTCATCAGTTTTCTATGTTGTCTTGGGTCTGGGTGTATGTTGTACCGTCGTTACTTCTGATTTTCCATAACACAAGTGCTTTAGCTACTTACATTGCGATCATAGTAATGTATGTGATGTTGTCCAATATTTATTTATATTTATATTTATTTATAGTAGACATAACGCAGATCCTGAGATCCTGGGTTCAAACCCCAAATCAAGTCTATAAAAATGGGAAACCATCGAATTTATATTTTAAATTATAATACAAAATATGTATAATAAAGCAATCCTATACATTGTATAACTGTTTGTTCTGTATAATGGGATATAAAATAAAATTTCGAATACAAACTGTACGAGAATTAAAACAAAAGGTAAGCGAAAGTCGCTGACTAATTGCTTGAAATTTATAACGATTGTCAAAAATAATCACTAAATAACATTAAATAAAAAAGTATACTCATGAATGGAAATGTTGTAATTGGAAATTTCTATACATTTTGACCCACGACTGACAAAAAGGTCGTCTGTAGCTTTTCGGTAACAGTGCTTAACAGATTTTCAGTCTATATAGTGTATGTTTGATTGTATTAGTATTAAAAATTGGCTCTATGCCTCGGAATGCACGCAAAGACAAGAATCATATCATGCTTAACATAAAATTATAGCAACTGAACATAATGGTTCGACTCTATTATAAAAGAGGTTCTAAATCACCTGAACGTAAACAGATAGGTTGCAAATTTATAAAGGCTTGTGAGAATATAATATATGTTACAATTTTCCCTTCTAGTTAAACGTAATCACAAAGCTTGTAGTGGGTACGCCAATAGCCTAAGGTTTGAGGATGGAACCTGGGCTTTCCTCATTGCCGGTCAATAAGTGAGCCGAGATGACCCAGTGCTTAGAACACGTGTATCTTAACCGATGATTTCGGGTTCAAACCCAGGTAGGCACCACTGAATTTTCATGTGCTTAATTTGTCTTTATAAATCTCGTGATCGGACGTGAAGGAAAACATCGTGAGGAAACCTGCATGTGTCTAATTTCAACGAAATTCTGCCACATGTGTATTCCACCAACCCGCATTGGAGCAGCGTGGTGGAATATGCTCCAAGCCTTTTTCTCAAAGGGAGATGAGGCTTTAGCCCAGTAGTGGGAAATTTACAGGCTGCTAATGTAATGTAATGTAAGTGAACCATATTGATGGTTTAAACCAATTAGTGCCCACTCAGTGGTTGAAATTCGCGGAACCTTATTGAAAATTTGAGCAAAATACCTGTTTCGAACATCAACGATCACGCTGATGGTATTTTTTATGTCGAATAGTTTGGGGACTGGCAAATAGGTCACCTGAACTGGTCATCACATTCATATTACAGTTCAAATATCTATGGAACTGTAAGAAATATGAACCAGCCCTTACATCGTCAATGCGCCACGAAACTTTTTTACTAAGGGGTCCTTGTGCCTGTAGTAATACTGGCTCACTCGTCCTGACATCTAATGACTCGTCGTTATGACACAACAGTATTATTGTCTGTAAAATATATGATGGTGCAGAGTCCCTCAAATAGGGCTTTTTGGGTCAGGAGAGATTGCCGTTATAAACGTATCATCATTTCTATCAATATTTTCTTAATATGTTGATTGAGATTTTTTTTATTAACACGCTTATATTAGCTTAACTTGTAACTAACTATGTATGTAAGAAAACCTTGGAATCTTAATTTGACCCACTTCCCGGTCTTGGATTAGGATGTAATTTTGCACGCGCTCTGAGTTCTGATGACAATACATGACTAGCTAAGAAACGTCATTACAAATCCAATATGGCAGCCTCCTAAAGATGGCGGACTGGCTGTTTGAATTAACCATGATACGGATATCAAATGAAAGGGTTTGCTGTTAGGAATACGAAAAAAATAGTCACGTGACTAAAATCCAACATGGTGGACATCCAAGATTTTTATTTAAAAAGGCTTTTGTAATTTTTAGTGCGCGCCAAAGGCGTGTTTTTTAGATTTTTAAACTATTTTATTATCTTTTCGTTTCAACAGTATCAGTAATATATATCGAATATCGTGTTACTTGTATAAATATTATTGCACTCTAATATAGGTTCTCTCAAAGTCTGAAGTAGAGGTGAGCTGGTCATGTGGCGAGATATGACGACAGTCGATGGACTATCAACATCACGAGATGGAAAGGACCGTTTGGCGCTAGAAAGAGAGGTCGCCCATGCGCTCGGTGGCAGGACGAGATTGTGGCCTACATAGGAAGGGACTGGATGACCTCTGCCAAAAACAGAAATAAATGGAATTCTTTGGAGGAGGCTTTTACCCTGAGGGGGTCCACAAATCAAAATGGTTCAAGTTACTAAATTTGTTGGTTACAATTTATGTTTGTGGAACAAATAAAGCTGTTTTATTATTATTATTATTAATATAGGTTATAGATAGTTCCAACTTACAATTATGAATATAGTATTTGTGTACGTAATTACACTGTGAAAAAACATGCAACGTACGAACAGATGTGAAATAAATTTATATATGTGGTTTTCTGAATTGCAGTAAATACACTGAATTCAGTTAATACTCTTTATGCGAAACAATTAAATTTTATATGAATTTAATCGTCTGGAAGCGGTCGTTATATTAATAGCTATATTTGGCGCGTAACCTCACGGCCGTTCATTGGTGGAACTTTTTTTTCCTAGCGCCATTAAGATGGCTATGAGAAAAATATAGACTTTCTTTCACTATATAATTACATTACATTACATTAGCAGCCCGTAAATGTCCCACTGCTGGGATAAAGGCCTCCTCTCCCTTTGAGGAGAAGGTTTGGAGCATATTCCACCACGCTGCTCCAATGCGGGTTGGCGGAATAAACATGTGGCTGAATTTCGTTGAAATTAGACACATGCAGGTTTCCTCACGATGTTTTCCTTCACCGCCGAGCACGAGATGAATTATAAACACAAATTAAGCACATGAAATTTCAGTGGTGCCTGCCTGGGTTTGAACCCGAAATCATCGGTTAAGATGCACGCGTTCTAACCACTGGGCCATCTCGGCTCATACTATATAATTATTTCGATTGAATCATTTACATTTTGCACCAATAGCTGAAATGGCCGAATGACTAAAAAAGGTGAATTCTGACTGATGATTGTGGTTTATAACCCGATCAATCCGTCATTTACAAAACATATCAAGATAACGAAAATATCGTGACGATTCTCGCACGAGTCAGAAGGAATTAGCCACATGTATCCACCAATTTAGGACGTGGTGTTATAAACTCCTAAGTTTCTTCTCAAACAGTGAGGTTTGAGTGAGTGAGCTGCCTTAGAGCAGCTGAAGAACGCGTAGAGATTGTCACTTTACTGCATATTTCAATTGGAATATTACCATACTAGGTTTTTTAATGATATGGGTAGGTGGACTATCAAATGTGCCATCAGATGGACCAACGGTGCCGTATTCCTTACGGCGCCGTTGGTCATCAACCATTTCTTAAATCGCCAATGTGCCACTAGCCTTGGGAACTAAGATGCTATGTCCCTTGTGCCTGTAGTTACGCTACCCTGCAAACCGGAACACAACAACACTGCCACAAATATTCGATTCTTAGTCAAAATCATTGTTCCAATCGATTTTAAAATACGTGGACCTTGCTACTATATAATCCTAAAATATTGCCGCTACTCGTGGCAGGTTCATTTTCGTGCACAGAATTAGAATTGTATTCAACAAAGAAAACTGATATTCTCGCAACCGTTACACGCGGTCGTGATTTGATATTACCTTTTAATTTTGATTGTGTGTATTTATAACACTTAATTGGACCGTTTTGTAATCCGAGCATAAGCTAAGAGCGCGCCGAACAAGAAACAAAAGCGAATACAAACTAACCGTAGTGCAAAACGACGCATCATTTTTGAATAAATAAAAAAAAATATGTTATAGGTGGCAAACGAGCAAGAGGCTCACCTAACGGAGAGTGACTACCACCGCCCATAGACATCTGCAACACCGGGGGGTTTGCAGGTGCGTTGCCGGCCTTTAAGGAAGGAGTACGCTCTTTTCTTGAAGGTTTCCAAGTCGTATCGGTTCGGAAAAACCGCCGAAGAAAGCTGGTTCCACAGAGTGGTTGT
Organism: Vanessa atalanta; assembly: GCF_905147765.1. Classification (NCBI taxonomy): domain Eukaryota; kingdom Metazoa; phylum Arthropoda; class Insecta; order Lepidoptera; family Nymphalidae; genus Vanessa; species Vanessa atalanta. The sequence goes on from NC_061896.1 coordinate 1,440,292, forward strand.
GCGAGACAGAAAATCGCGCTATTGTGGTTTAGTGTATCACATACAATACTTAATCTATAACAGAATAGGAACCAAAACCTAGTAAGTTACTAGTAAGGACTAGTACTTGTGTCAGGATCGAAAATAAGTGAATACGTCACAAAAAACGTAAAATCGCACAACTCGGAGTTTGTATTTGCTTTTAATTTTGTATTCGCTTATATTCCTTCACAATAATATTCCGGGTGCTCCATCTGCCTTTGGTTTTATAACCGAGATATTCTGAAATGTACCCACAGACGAAAGCTCTAATAAAAGTTGTTAAGATTTAAAAGAGAATACCGTTGATATAGTGATAGTAACGCTAGTCCCAGTGATTATGGGGCGATAGCTGCATATAAAAAATCGGCTATGGTCCCATTTTGAAGAGCTCCAGCCTTAGATGTGCCGAAAATTAAGGACACTTGATGCCATCTTACTAAACTGTTACGAATTAACTTATTTCTTTTGACAGTTACAACAGTTATGCGCTATGGATGTATAACAAATTAAAAAAAAAAAGTAAATTGTTTTTGACAAACTCCAATAGTTAATATGAACTATATGATGATAAAAAAATCATTAAAAAGAGGTTTCATCATTTTGGCGCTAAATGTAGATGAGTGACTTGCAGTTTACAAGAAAATGAAATCAAAACAAAACCTGTCATTCGGTTTCGAAATTCCTAAATAATCTTTTGAATAAACGCAAAGTTTCGCAAGACAGCCACCAGTATAAGTCTATAACTATATACTTGTCTTGTTATTAAGAAAATAGCAAAGGATTTAGGTTTTAAATCTTAACGACTTTTATTGAGACTGTGAGACGGTCCAATTAAGTCATTATGAATGTCAATAAAAGTTTATTTAGTGAAGCTAAATATAACGCGTGTAAAAATATCTATAGGGGATGTACAATCAATGCTTGCTTGGTGATTTTAAAATCGTTAATAGACGTATCGAATTCAATTGTTTCGGATTCATAATATCTTTCAAACGGTCACGATTACAAGGGGTGGCAATGACGCCTTTAAAAAAATTCGATGGCTCGTCGGAGACTCGGTCGGAACAAAGTTGCTTTTTTATATTATTGAATAACAGACGCAATAACATAAATCAACAACCTTTGAAAATATTTAAATGACTATACGAAAAATAATATATACGTATAATTAAATTTGAGTGTCTGTTTGTAATATGTATATGTATACACGTTACTATACCAAAAAAAAAATATATTTACAACTTTTGTCTGTCTTTCTGTTTGTTCCGGCCAATATCTAGAACGACTGGACCGATTTTGACGGGATTTTCACTGGCAGATAGCTGATAAGGATAGAAAGGAGGAAGGATAATAAAGAGTTAGGCTACTTTTATTTTAGAATTATAAATAAAATAATAATTGTCACGCTGCAATATCCGAATACTGTGCAGTACCACGCGCTGACCTCGCGCATGCCACCACTCCAACGACTTAATATCACAAAAGCTAATACAGAATTAATAAGTTATAATAAAAGCTGCGAACTGAACAAAATTTTTTTGTTAATCTCAAATGCGCGCGGTTTCGCGGGTGCAGCTCATATAGAAAGGGTCAGAGAGAAAGAGAAGGATAGGGGAAGATCGCCTGGAGGGGGCATAACGCTATTTCATTACGTGACATTTTCCGACAGTTCACTCTACTATAAATCGCGTAAAAGAACTTTGTTCCAAAAATCATATAACATAGGTATATTCGTATTCTCATACCTACATAATTATAATGCGTATTTTATAAGGTATCGCTTTGATTCTCTACTAATACAATTCAATTAAAAAAAGTAAATTATTACAACACTATACAGCAGTACTAACTAACTTGTTATTACGTTTTGGAACAGTTGAGCCGACCACATGGACAAGTCACTTAACATCTTAGTTCCCAAAGTGATTGGTGATGTAAGGAATTGTTAATATTTCTTACATTAACAATATCTATGAGCAGTGGTGACCACTTACCATTAGGTATCCTGTTAGCGAAAGCCAATCAATAAAAAGAATTGCACGTCCGAATTAAAACCGGTTACCACGGTCAAGTGTGACGTGAGCGTTTCACGTGGTCATTATGTTAGAAAAACATAAAAAGTTACAAAAATAGTCCCTCAAATTGAGCAAAGTTATGATAAAGACATAAGAGCCCAAGTCGCTCGACTTTTTATCGAATAACTGTTCAATTTTATCTTTCAAGGTCATAAAAATACTAAAACATCGGCTATATTAAGGGTACTAGATAAAGCCATGCAATTTATTAATTTTAACAAACAATCATGACCCCAGTCAATAACCCCCAAAATCTTAAGACCCTTAAAAGGTTACGCTTATCGCGATTGGTGCGCTTCGATGACCTCTATCGAACCCTTCATATTATTCCGTATAAAGAACTTGTAGAGAAATCCGGACTAAGCTCCGATACGGACAGACGAACAATAATTTTATATATATTACATTTCTACCAATACTATAAAGAGGTAACTTTTGTTGGTTTGTGTTTATCTCAGAGACAAATTATAAGATTCTCAAAAAAAAATACTGGTAAATTTGATTTGGTAAATGTAAGTAATGTATAAAGGGACGACTTTTTCGGACTTTCGCCATTCCAACCTAACCTAACCTAACATGTAAATCCTAAGATTTACCAAGTGAATGATGGTAAAAGTTCGAATCACAAAGTTTTATGGACATTTACCATTCATAATCGGTAAATCTTAGTTCGAGCTTTTACAGTAACATATATATATGTATATATATTTTATTAATAAATTGCGAAGTCGCAGCGACTCACTACTTCGTACATCTAGAACAGTTACGACTAGATAATGAACGTTTACTACTAGACTATAATTTGTATTGTGTTGTTGCTACAGCCTGTTAACTTCCGAGTAGTTTATTAGAGCTTATTCCACCGGACTGTTTATTACGTGTTAGTGGATAATCGCGGTGGTTTATATCTTATTGATGATATTCTTCTGACTGATTTCGGTCAAGACTGGTTTACTACCATACCATACCATTACCACCAGGTAGGGCTTTGTGCAATTTCGTCTGGGTTCCAACCATTAGCTATTCTACCGCGAAACAGCAGTACTCATTTTGTCGTGTTCCGATTTAAAGGCTGAGTGAGCCAGTGTAATTACAGGCACGACAGAAATAACATCTTAGTTTCCAAGATTTGTGGCGCATTGGTGATGTAAGGATTGATTAATATTTCTTACGCCGTAAATTTTATGAGCGATGGTGACCACCAACTATCAAGTGGACCATTTGCCCATACACCTACATGTACCTATATGAAAAGCCTAGTCATCGACATATATCATCGACATATATAAAAGGAGGAGGAAATAGACATTAATGTTTATTATGTTAATTATTGCTTATATTTGTTTTATCTTTTTTTATACATATTGTGAGCCGAGATGGCCTAGTGGTTAGAACGCGTGCATCTTAACCGATGATTTCGGGTTCAAACACAGACAGGCACTGAATTTCATGTGCTTAATTTGTGTTTATAATTCATCTCGTGCTCGGCGGTGAAGGAAAACATCGTAAGGAAACCTGCATGTGTCTAATTTCAACGAAATTCTGCCATATGTGTATTCCACCAACCCGAATTGGAGCAGCGTTGTGGAATGTGCTCCAAACCTTCTCCTGAAAGGGAGAGGAGGCCTTAGCCCAGCAGTGGGAAATTTACAGGCTGCTGATGAATACATATCATGCAATACGATAGTGCATAAGTAGTAGAACAAGACAAGCAGACAATTTTGAAATGGATTTTTTATTTTTTATTTTGAGGTAATATTCTATGTACTGTTTGTTGTCCAAATAAAAATAAATAAATAAAACACGTGTTGTGCACGCATTCCTATAACACTCGTCAGACCGAGTTAACTTTATCTACAGTTGTTTACAAATAAAACAAATTTCGTAGATATATGTATGATTTATCTATAAATAAAGCTCGCAATACCATTTTTAGGAAAAATATCAAAAGTAAAAAATTAAACAAATCTGTTCTGAGAGTCCACTTGATTTTTTTTTTATTATTTTTCCTGCGGACGAGCATATGGGCCACCTGATGATAAGTAGTCACCACCGCCCATAGACAAAGGCGTTGTAAGAAATATTAACCATTCCTTACATCATCTATGCGCCACCAACCTTAGGAACTAAGATGTTATGTCCCTTGTGCCTGCGATCACACTGGCTCACTCACCCTTCTAACTGGAACACAACAATACAGAGTACTGTTATTTGGCGGTATAATATATGACGAGTGGGTGGTACCTACCCAGACGGGCTTGCACAAAGCCCTACCACCAAGTAAAGTAGCTTAATCATCCTCCAAGTCATTTATCAATTCTTGAGACTTAAATAATTATTTATAATAATCAGAACAATGAGCGCTAAAACCATTAAACCCTAAGAGTTATCGAAATTAATTTTCTGATCACCGGCAAGATCTCGATTACCGTCAAGTACAACACGAAAAAATAACTCATCAAAATTATTATCGTTGCAATATTTTTATTTTGCTAACCCTACAATGTTTCAACAGAGATGGGCTTCGTCGAAATATCATGAAATTGCACGTCCATATTGGATATTGCTGTTCTACAATCTGATTTTATTGCTTCAAAATAACAATAAATATTTGATTACGATAAATGGTTGTTTTTAAACCATTTAATATGTTAGTAACGTAACTTACTTCTTAAATACACTTCTTCATAAACTTTATTGATAATTTTGCTGTAAATGACAATATAAAAGAAAAATGGTATTTTTCCAAGATTTCCCTTCGTCTGTTTATCTTTTCCAAACCGGTATTAAGTATGCTTATCTTACTGGTATATACATTAAAATTATATCTAACAAATTTTATACATATACAAAAAAGTCGAGATGACCCACTGATTAGAACATGTTACCCTTAACTGATGATTGCAGTCCAAACCCAGGCAAGCTAATCTGAATTTTCATGTACTTTATTTGTCTATAATTAAAGCATATTTTACTTTGCGTGTGAACGGAAACCGATACACGATTACGACGGACACATACGTATACGCCGATCCGTTATTATAAACATTATATCGCACTGAACACTATCCGATCTGTAGGCGTCTTAAGCACGTCCTACATGACCCCGTCGACCGAGTCACTGCCGACAACATAAATACAATAGATAACACCGACAACACACACCGACCCCGCCGGCGGGGTAAAGGTCCCTCCTATTTACCGACTCGCCGACGCCTACGACGTTGAATGCACTCGTCATTCCTCCCTCCCGTCGACGACGGCGTCCAAAGCCGAGGTCCGGCCTCACAGGAGGCACGTTAGGACGCACGTATTCTGTGCCTTTAATTGGCACAGGCAACTGGGAACCAGTGGATGTTATATTTAATAATATTTACGGTTTCCTGTGCAAATTTAAAAATAAAAACCCTCTCGCAAATGACAACTTTCTATCGATTGGAATTAGCATTGTCGAGCAGTTGATTAATAATTTCATGGCTTTTGTCCTCGAAATGAAAAGTGTTCTTTAACAATAGATCCTAATATTATTAAAACAATTTAACACGTTGTTCCCATAATATTAAGTAATAATATAATTATTCATGACGGGTCATTAATTATACATTTATTAACATAAAATATAATAATATTAAGTGCTTAAATATATACAAATATGAATTAAAAATAGTAAATGTATAAATCTTGACCGCGTGAAATGATGGCAAGAACGCTAGCAGCATTTCCCCGTTGAATCGCTATTCCGATCCTCTGGGCTAAAAACGAACCAGCCCTCCTTTCACCAGTGGAGGCAATTTAAACAAGGTCTTATACTTTTGATGAAGCCTTTTGCACCACTACTCCAAGGGGCCAAGTGTTTCGACAGCGAATGGGGCAAAAATATAATTTGACATAAGACACGAATATTATCACGGGTTGTTGATGTTAAATAGAAATTTAAAACATTTTTAATTAAAGAAAACCAATAAATAAATTTGAAACTAATATAGTTTTACACTTTAATATTGAAAATTACGAAAACAGTTTATTTGAGGACGATTGCGTTTATATGTATCGGTAACAAGTTTCAGCTTTCTAGATTCAGTTTCGGCAGTGGTGATAGTTAAGACAAACCGCTTAGTAGATATAAATGTTGATGACATCATCCTGACCAATTTACAAGGGAGACCAACTAACTACGCAGGAGATATTATAGTGCACAAGTGTGTGCACAACCACACTTGTGCACTTACTCATAATGCGATGGAACGGCAAATCCAACACAACCGGAAAGAGTTGGCCTAAGTCTAACAGCTTAACGTGCTTTCCGAAGCACGGGAAAATATACACTTAAATATCTAAACTCCGGGCTGTGACTAAGAATTTTTTATTAGCCCGACCAGGTGTTTAAATCAGGGCCTCACCTACTTAGGGGCCCACCTAAGACATATCTGAACGTAGACTTGAATTAAAAATTCAATTATTTTTGATTCAAGTCTACGGCTTCAATTAATTGCAGGACTCGCAGGGTTGCAAACTATGTTTTTAATTTATTATATTTATGGATTATTTCGTATTATCGTCTATTTTTGATTTTGACTTAGCTGGGGCCCCCTTGAGTCCACGGGGCCCTGGGCTGTAGCCCAAAACGCCATATGGTAGATCCGGCCTTAGTTTGAACCCAGAATCTCAGGATCTGCGGCCTTTTATGCAGTCACCAGACCAACGAGGAAGTCATAGGTAGAAACCAGTTGTCAGGTACAATCAAAGTACAAAGTCTGTTTTAATCATGATGAAATTCAACGTTAAGTTAAAATTACGTTAAACACAATACAAGTGTAACATTTAACTCAAACGTCTTCAAAGTTTGAGGAGCAACGAATAAGTACACATTTTAAAATTTAAATTGTTAAAATATGCTAAAGTTTTACTCCCAGCTATATTTAAGGAGGAGGTCAGATGTGTACTTATAACAAAACGATAAATTATTTGAAATAATATTATGACAACATTAATTACAATAAGTGTTTTGACCTAACGGTAGTATTTTTTAATTATATTATTAATATAACTTTCACGTTTTACTAATTTACTCCATACTTATATATGCTTAAAGATTTATAAATAAATTATCTATACATATAATAAAATAAGAGTATCTGATTGTAATATTACCAAAATAACATTTTTTACAATTTTTGGTTGTCTGTCTGTCTGTTCCGGCTAATCTCGGGAACGGCTGAACCGATTTTGACGAGACTATCACTGGCAGATAGCGGATGTAATAAGGAGTAACTTAGGCTTCTTTTATTTTAGAATTATATATAGAATAAAAATAAAACCACGCTACAACATCCAAATAACTTAAATTCAAACAACGCGCACGAAGTCGCGGGCACAGCTAATTATCAATAATTTCCTTATGAATAATGTTTACATCTGCCAAGCGTCTAGTTAAAGCACGGTTTATTATTTTCGTAAAGTTTATCTTTTATCGTTCGTGTAGGCTAAGCTTTAAATATGTCGAGTCGAAAACTGTGGTGAAATCTTATACAAGTTAAAACTATGAATTTGTAATTTCGCTTAAGTAAATCCCTGGACAACGTTCGTCTTCTGAATCATGTCATCCACGCCTTGAAACTGCAATATTGTTAAGATACGTAACATTATGAATTCTAGATATTTTGGTGTTATTTTTGAGTATTATATAAAATTTACGGTTCGTTATGCTTACGAATAACAATCAAAAGTGTCCTAATAAAAGACGTTTCGGTTTTCGGGTTTCGTTTTATTATTTTTGTATAGGTAGGTGGATAGACTAATCTATCACCTGATGGTGAGTTGTCATCGTACATAGAAATTGGACAAAAAGCGACCACTATAAACTTAAACCTAGAACACAACGATTCGATGTATTGCTAATTGGCAGAATATGTGATGAACACCTACCCGAACGGGCGGGAAAATAGGAACGATCTCAACTGAAAAACGATCGCTTTTTGTGTTAATAATTGACAATAATTAAACGTTGGGAGGGGGGGTGCTTCGTGCGTAAATAAGTCTATGATAGTTACTAATTACCATCGTGTAATAGACATTGAGACAAAAAAAAAACACTTCTCTCCCTTCTAATTTTAAATAGTCTTTAATTCTTCAATCTCTTATTTTTTTTTTACGGCATTGGTTGGCGGGCGAGCATATGGGCCACCTGATGGTAAGTGGTCACCACCGCCCATAGACAAAGAAGCTGTAAGAAATATTAACCATTCCTTACATCACCTATGCGCCACCAACCTTGGGAACTAAGATGTTATGTCCCTTGTACCAACAATACAGAGTAATGTTGTTTTGGCGGTAGAACATCTGATGAGTGGGTGGTACCTACCCGGACGGTACCTCCTATTTCTATCTCCTTCTATTTTATTATTATCACTCTTCCTACCTACTTTACGAGAAATCCTATTCCCTATATTTCATATCTATAATTTTTACTCAACGATAACTCACTCATAATGTTACTGAATATGCAAATTTCTACAACATAAACGGTTTCGAGTTTCACCGGACACAAGTGTCGTCGACATAACACTGTACTCATTAACAACTGAATATATGTAATAACTAACTGTTACCCGCTCGAGTGGGCTTCATTTTAAATGTAAAATGTGCACTCGAAACAAAAAATAAAAGTTAATTACATCATTTGGAATCAACATTGTTTTTGAAAAATAGTTAAGTAAAAATTATGGTAACACCCTGTATATGTCTGTTGATATCCTTTATTTTGGAGGGAAATGGATCGAGCTTATTCTGAAACGCTTTTTTAATCCAGATAGCGAATAAACCTGTGGTGGCATTTCCATACAAACCTGCAGGTTTCCTCGTGCTGCATTAGCATTAGCAGCCCGTAAATGTCCCACTGCTGGGATAAAGGCCTCCTCTCCCTTTGAGGAGAAGTTTTGGAGCATATTCCACCACGCTGCTCCAATGCGGGTTGGCGGAATACACATGTGGCAGAATTTCGTTGAAATTAGACACATGCAGGTTTCCTCACGATGTTTTCCTTCACCGCTGAGCACGAGATGAATTATAAACACAAATTAAGCACATGAAAATTCAGTGGTGCCTGCCAGGGTTTGAACCCGAAATCATCGGTTAAGATGCACGCGTTCTAACCACTGGGCCATATTAACTAAATACTTATTATTATTATAAAGGTCATAATAGCATTGACTGATCTAGTTTGATTTTATTATTTAAAATGTATATAATCATAATGGATAATCTTACATCTCGTCATATCAAAATTAATCTCTGATCTGATCGTCAATCATTGATTGATGAATAAGCGTTAAAATTAAAAGCATATATCTCCTAGCAATATATCCTAATTTAAAGCATGCTCACAACTGTCTGTAGACTAACTTCATAGCATAACCTCCTAGATCCTTCCCCATCTTGTTCTAGGTCATCATCATCCTCCTGCCCTTATCCCAATTTTACTTGGGATCGGCGCAGCGTGTCTTTTTCTTCCATACTTCTCTGTCGGACGTCATCTCACAAGTAACATTCTTTCTAACTTCTAAGTTCTAGAAATCACGACAGATAATTTGTCCATGCTCTTTAGTAGCATGCTCTTTACAACACGACATACTCATCTACGCATGTGATTTATATGTTAATAAGTAGAATATGCAATTAATCTACATACGTGCTTTTGTACAAATCCATATTTTTATTCAATTCAGTTCTCATCATGACTACGATTCGGTTTCCTCTGATCATTCTACGGAACGAAAAATAAAATTATATTTTAAATTTCACTGATTAACACACACAATATTACTAGAAAAACAATTCACGTGATTTTAAAAATAAAAAATGTACGTACATTTAAAGCAAAGAATATTTCACAACATAAATTTCAACGAAATTAAAAGCAAACAAAACGACGGGGCGTGTTGATAAATTAAAAAAAATGCACGGATACCTACATCAATCAAAATAGAATCAATTTCAGATTTAAAAAAAAAAATGTTTGCTCAATAGCTTTATGAGTCTTGATTAATAAAGGTTTAAAATATGATTTTCAGTATTTTGTATAAATTTCTTTATTATTATACAAAGGTACTGTATCCTCTATTTGCCAATCTTGTAAGTGGTCATATTTAAATACAGGCCATTGACTGGTTCGCAGAAGCAATCGCTTTTAAAACGTCAGTTTTCAGGATTATAACAAATCAACCCGACAGCTATTTTAACCGAAACACATTACAAAGGAGTTTATGATAGTATATTTGATGTGTGGGTACCCAGGTCGATTTGCATATATGACTTCCACCATATGTTACAGACCAGTTGAACTTAGAGCAAAGTATGAATTTGTGTGGGGCGTTAGAATTTGAACTGAGCTTATTTAAAGCATGCTCACAATTTTGTGTAGAATAGCTTCATAGCATACGCTCCTTTAACCAATTTGTTCTAAGTAGCACGACAAAATATATGTGTATGCTATTTAGTAGCATGCATGATATGAGATAGGTATAGGGAATAGGATTCTTCTTAAAGTAGGCAATAAAGCAGGAACACAGTAACAGCCTGTAAATTTTCCACTGCTGGGCTAAGGTCTCCGCTCCCTTTGAGGAGAATCCGATGCGGGTCGGTGGATACCCATGCAGGTTTCCTCACGATGTTTACCTTAACTGCCGAGCACGAGATGATTATAAACACAAATTAAGCACATGAAAATTAACAACAGCAGTGAAATGGATTTAAGTTCTGATTACTGAGTTCCTTTCGCCTGTTGGGTCCGAGGTATTTATTTCCAAATCAGTTGTAGGTGGTTAAAGAAGTTCAACGTTTATGGAGATAATATTTTAACTTTAACTTGAATTGAATTACTATACTAAAAATATGATTGCTTTTTTAGTGATGGTAGAATTGTCGTTTCGTAAGTTTTGAAGTCGCGTTTATTCTAAAGGCTCGTAGTTCAAAAACTATTAAAAATTTAAAAATAATAATAAGGTTAAAAATGATTATATATTTACAGTTGGAATTCTACCCGCCGTATAAAGGAATTAATGAATATCGCCCTGAAATCACTTCTATTTTTAAAGTATCACAAACCTACCTGATTTTTCATATCTCTGTAAGTGGATGAACCACACAGTACCATACATAACAATAGTTTTAATTATTTCTTACAACGCCAATGCACCACTCTGCTGACTGTAGTTACACTGGCTCACTTAACATTTAAAATCAAATACAACAACAACAACTACTGCAACGTTCAAATCAAATGAAATTCCTTTTTTTAATGTAGAAGAACACTACACTTACTTATTGATTGTCAAATTAAACACTCCCACCGGTTCGGAAAAGAAAATACTCTGACCTGAGAAGAACCACCGTAAGAAACTCAGCGGGACAATTTCATTTCTCAGGAGGCGATCGTTTCATTCCCAAGATATCCTATCAACCATAAACTCACTAATTGTATAAGCTTTCGCACACAAGCGTTCTTTAACATTTTTTTTTATATTTGGCAACAGAAGATTTTGAACTCTTTCTGGAATCCTGTTGTAGAACCGTTTACATTGCCCCATGAAAGAGTTACTGACTCTATGCAGTTGAGTAACAGGAGTAACAAGTTTGCGTTTGTTCCTTGTACCAAAGCTATGAATATAACATTTTCTCTTAAAATCATTCTTTAAATTCAATCATTGCTTTAAATTTATCACTCAATGATTTTTTGGCTCCTATGTTATAGATTGCGCAGATAGCCCTTTTCTGCAGCACAAATATAGTATGGATAGCGGCTGCTTTCGTAAGTATCGCCGCTTGGTGGTAGAATATATTATAATGTATAGAATTTATCCAGACATTCTTGCACAATGCCCTACAGAACCACCAGTGATGTGAAGTTCTTGAAGAATATAATATAATTATAATTCATTATTATAAAGTTTTATAATGATTTATCCTTAACATCATTGACTTTGCAACGTCAAAACAATTTTACTTCAATAATTAAGATTTAATATATTTGAGCCTAAATTAAATAATTAAAAAACCCCTCCACAGGTGATAGGGCTGATTTGTTTTTGTCCAGAGAATCGGAATTGCTATTCAACGGGGAAATGTATCTATAAAAGCATTCTTGCCATCATTCCACGCGGTCATGATTTGTACAGTAGCTTTTTAACTTTACGCTGTACATTCAAGTTAAATCCTCATTGCAAATAAGAAAACTATATAAAATTATATCCAAACAAATAACCTTATTTAATATTTTCTCGTAAAAATACCGAGTTCTTATCGAAGTCATTATTAACTTACCAAAAGTGAAGCAGTCGGAAAACCGAAATCGAGTTGCGGTCGCTCCGGTCGCAACAATCTAAATTACGCCGCCATTTTGTTGTAAAGAAGCATCTGGATAAAACCGGTACTAACTGGATAGCGCCCGTGAAACGTAGTCGAGGAGTTAATTATGTCGGATGAATGCAAACAGTTTTACTAAGTGATTGAAAAAACATGCGAATTTTTTTGAAGCGGGTTTATAATATGTGATATAACACTGCACTGCAACACCCTACGCATTTTTGCCATTTGCTTCAACATATTCATCCCGTCATACACGATTTCGGTACGTTTGGTCTAGTTTAAGGGCGATCAGCTGACCTTGCAGGACATTAAGTGTTTCACACTCTTTATTCCCACACTCTTAGTACATATACATATAGTACAATGGGCAAGTCCATGATCAGAAGAACTTTTTCCGGTCATGTTGATTCACGGCTTCACGTCTTCTAAAGCACGGGAGTGTACAAACTTCGAATTTCCAGACTTCGCTGCTATCGAGAATATTTTAATAATAAACTTTTTATCAACCCGACCTGAGATTTGAACCCAGCACTTCGGGATCTACGACCTTTTATCTAGCTACTACCAATGAAGCAGTCAGTCTTGTAGTTTCTTTGAAACTACTGATATTTATTAGTTACTCCAAGTACCCGATTACACAGGGTTAGTAACTCTTTTTTGGGGCAATGTATACGTTTTTACAACAGGATCCCAGAAAACGTTCAAAATTATTCAATTATAAAAATCAAAAGAGTCGTTAAAGAGCGTTTGTGTGCTAAAGGATATTACAACACTAATGACTTTTTAGTTGACTGCACACCTTGGTAATGAAATGATCGCCTCCAGGCTGTTTCAAACAACTAAAATATACTTATCATTGTACCTATATGGAAAATGGTTAAAAAAAATAAAAAAAATATATCCCGCTGAGTTTCTTTCGCCGGTTCTTCTCAGGTCCGAGGTGCTAAATTCCGAACCGGTGGTAGATTTTTGACAATCAATAAGCAAGTGTAAACACTTCTATATTGAATAAAGATTTTTGACTTTGACTTTGACTTTGACTTTGACTTGATTAATTACAAAATAATGAAAAGATTTTTTTATGATATCGGTAGGCGGATGAGCAAATGGGCCACCTGATGATAAGTGGTCGCCAACGCCCATAGACAATGGCGCTGTAAGAAATATTAACCATTCCCTACATCACCAATGCGCCACCAACCTCGGGAACCAAGATGTTAAGGCCCCTGTGCCTGTAGTTACACTGGCTCAGTCACCCTTCAAACCGTAACACAACAATACTGAGTACTGCCGTTTGGCGGTAGAATATATGATGAGTGGGTGGTACCTACCCAGACGGCCTTGCACAAAGCCCTACCACCAAGTAAAGTAGCTTAATCATCCTCCAAGTCATTTATCAATTCTTGAGACTTAAATAATTATTTATAATAATCAGAACAATGAGCGCTAGAACCAATAAACCCTAAGAGTTATCGAAAATAATTTTCTGATCACCAGCAAGATCTCGATTACCGTCAAGTACAACACGAAAAAATAACTCATCAAAATTACTATCGTTGCAATATTTTTATTTTGCTAACCTACCACCAAGTAAAATTCTATACTTCAGAAGTATATTTAACAATATCAAATGACCAATTAGCTCTTGCACTACATTACGCAGTTCGGTTATAAATCAGAACACTTTTCCTCCCCTAATATATTCACAATTGAACGCCAATAAATTCGCAGCAAGCAAATTAACAACCAACGCTATACCGAGGTTTATGTAGCTTTAAGAATATAACATAGAATAATAAAACTTACAAACTGGATTAACTATATATTTTATTTACAGCAACAGCCAGTAAACATGCCCAATGTTGGGCATATATATTTGTTAAAAAGGCTTGGAGTTTTTTCCATCACTCTGCTCCATGATAGGTCAGGTAGTTGTACATGTGGTATTCAAGTCAAGCAGGTTTGCTCGCGATGGTTCTCTTGAAGTTTCTAGAAGGTTCTCTTGAAGATGAGTTATTAAATACACAAATTAAATACATGAAATAGCTGATATCCACTTTCTGCCCTGTCCTTTCTAATAAAGTATTTTGGGTTTATTAACCCAATGTAAAACCTCAATAATAAAAAAAAACTTATGTAAGTATTAGTAGATTTTCTGCAGCAACAGTCTAACACATTACACTCACAGTGATGCTTATAAATCTCTATTTCAGTGTAAAACGTGAGTGAGCCAGTGCAATGACGTCAAAGGAAAAGCTACTTATTCAGGGTATTAACAAAATCCAATAGGACGGCAAATTCAAACAACCAAAAATGTCTTAAGCGTAAACGGCTTCATGTGCTATACGAGTAAACACTAGTAACTTAACCCTGACTGCTTCTGATTTCTCGATAGAAAACGTAATAAATGTATATTGTTTCGAGTTGGATTTTAAACCTAACCACTAAACCAATGACGCACCCAGTGGCAATGTAACAGCATTTTCAACAAACAAAACAAAAATAATTATTGAGTTTACTGTCGACTCTTTCCAATAAAATCCAAAATATTTCAAATACGTACAGTAACCACGTACCATTAAATGGATCACTAACCAGTTACCCTACCAGTTATGTATAAATATAGACAGATTGAGTAATATAGTATTCAAATGACCATTTAAACAAAGGAAATGTTATGAAGAAAAGTCGTCATTAAACATTCGAACAACACAACAAACTTGTGTCCGCATTTAAATAATATTTAAATTATGTATATTATGTTTAAAACTAAATTTCAGCGGAACGAGTTAAACGAACAGACAGTTGGAAGTCATTTATTAACTGTCAGAAATCGCAAACATTTCCGAAAACTAATTCCTCCACTAAATATCGGTTCGTTTACTTTGTAAAGTTTTGAACGCGGACTTAAATATTATTTTTATTGTGATTTTTTTTTATTTATTAACAAAATGAATTAATTGTGGTGCAACTTTTGGGCATAAAAACATTTCGACTTTGCTAAATAAAAATGAATACGTCGACAAACCGAAGTTGTAAAAAAGCTAACAGAATCTTGCGTCAGATCTCAATTCTGCAATTATTTCCAGAAAGGTGACATATTTTGACTGCATCATTAATCTAGTGACCGTGGAATCCTTGGTAGGATTCCGAGATCCTCTGTTCAAATTACAGGTCAGGCCGATAAATAGTAGAAAAGATTAGTAGCAGAAGTTTGGAAGTTATAAAATGTGAGTACACTCTTGTGCCTCGTAAAGCACGCAAAGCCAAACTCCACCCAGTCGTGTCGATAGCATTATAATATTCGTTTTTGATAGTGTCATGATAGTGAGAAAATAGAGAAGACTAGACTAGTTAGGCTTAGGTGAGGCTTAGGTTACTGGTTTCTCTGGAGATTGGCCGACTTGGTCAAAATCGGTGATCGTCCTCCTGATCGATTCGGCCACATACTAAGGCCACCGTTCCCCTCGAGGCCATCTGAATAGAATACGCGTGCCTCTACCACGTCTCGATTTCACTCCTTGCAGATTCCACTGCTGTACCCCAATTATTTTCACACTAATTTAAAACCTGATGATTCGTAAAAATAATGTACCATCCATGGTATGAAGGTGACTTCACGGTGGCAAGTGGACGATCAAATGAGCTACCTGATGATTAGTCACCATCGTTCAAAGACATTGATACCCTAAGAAATATTAAGTATATATTCACTACGCCAAGCACCACCAGCCTTGTTATCTAAGATGTTATGTCCATTGTACCCTGGTTCATTAACGTAACTGTTTAGCATTATTATATCTGACGAAAGGGTAGTTTAAACCATTTAAATGCTACTACTTTTATATATCTACCCAGACTGGCTCGCACAAAGCATTATCACCAAACAGATTCAACGGATCTATTTTATACAAGAGCCAATTTGAATAAAATACATTTTGATTTTGATATTAATAGTATAAGCCAACAAAGTTGACGACACAATCCGTTATAAACATATTAAAACACTCTGCTAAAGTTAACACTATCAATATTTGATGGACTGAAAAAAAATATGAAAGCAAAAATTCGCTTTAAAACGAACAATTTTACAAATAAAAATGATGGTTTTTTTTTAAAAAAATCGAACAGAGTAATGATGTCCGCTGAAATGAACTCTGTTATTTTAACAAACGATTTTTAATACGGGTTAAAATGTTTAAAAAAAATGACAAAATGTCATGAAATTAATGATGATTTGTACGTATTCCGGTCGCGATTATGATGATACTAGTCATTAACCATGTGTAGATAATCCCATCAGAAACATTGTGTATCCAACCGCATTTATTTTGTAAAGTCATGAGAGTTTTGTTTTCAATAAACCAATTACTATATTTGGAATTTCAAAATTGACGAACATCTTTACTAAAATTGAAGAAATTCTTTACAAATTTCATTCCCAATTACACCCTCTTAGATTACAAATTTTACTACAGCAAAAACCCTATTAGAACAGAAATATGGTCAAGAACAGAAGACTAAATACCGATTCTAACATCAAAAATGACGTTCTTCGAAACAAAATGTATTTAATTTGCCCCGTACTGGGATGAATATCAAAAACGATGTATTTCACATATTAGCAGAATCCCAAATACAGATTTTATATTTATAACATCAGATATGACGAATTGGAAATTCGTATCATAGTTGGTGGTAGGGCTTTATTGAAAATACTTTCCTTAGAGCTTACCTTCTCGTGCTTTTCAAAAATAATTTCGGGGAGAAATTTCATTTCGGACCATAGCCTTAGGCGTTGTATGTGTTTATAGTCAGGGATTATAAATTTATATTTAGTATTTTATGAAGATACCGGCAGCTGGAGAATTGTTGTTCTTGGAAAGCACATAAAGATAACAGCACTCGTTTCTATTAAAAAACTAATAATAATAATAGCACCTTAAGATTTCCAACTAATTTTAATTCCATCGCGTCTTAATTGTGAACGTGAAATTTAGTTGTCCCCTTGTTTAAATTTCTCGTAATTAAAATTCGGGATGTTAATATTATGTTACCTGACCTGAGGTTATTTGATTTTAAATTTAATTTTGAATTTCGAACAAATTTGATTAATTACGTGTATTAGTTTTCGTTCAATGGTCGAAATTGAACCGTAATTATAATTGAAAATTTAGATAAACAAATTATATGAATGTACGCGTTTCGGAAATACATACATACACACAGATACACTCAAGCTTGGCAATAGCTACCGATCAAATAACAAAAACAAAATCGATTGAAGAAAAAGCGAAACTAAACTGTTTTGGTTTCGCCGAATTAAATAATATAAATATTCCCTAGCCAGACCTAGGTCTTGATCGTCGTGCATAGTGTGCCTTGAAGACATATTCAGGTCCAGTTACACCAAAAAGTTTCGTTTCCATTTCAATTCTTGGACAATGTTCATAGAAATTGTCATGTGTCGTGACACTTGCACGTGTCCTATGTATACCCCATGTGTATAATTGCACCATAATTTTTATGAAGCAATAGCTTTTATGACGCGAACGACTTCCTATAGTTTGGCTCTGTTCTAGTTGACCGAAACAAAAAGTTAAAGGAAAGATTATTTATTAGAATCGACAGGGTGCAGAGAAGAAAACGTGTATTCCAAACGCATTATTAGATGTACAAAATTATTTTCTATTTAATTACCTTTAGTTATTGTTATTTTTGTAGTGTTGCCATTTTTAAATAATATATGTACCTCAAACCATTGTAGTCTCATCTGTCCAGTAAACGTATTATGAAAGGTATCAGATATTTCGAGCCGAGATGGCCCAGTGGTTAGAACGCGTGCATCTTAACCGATGATTTCGGGTTCAAACCCAGGCAAGCACCACTGAATTTTCATGTGCTTAATTTGTGTTTATAATTCATCTCGTGCTCAGCGGTAAAGGAAAACATCGTGAGGAAACCTGCATGTGTCTAATTTCAACGAAATTCTGCCACATGTGTAAGCCGCCAACCCGTATTGGAGCAGCGTGGTGGAATATGCTCCAAACCTTTTCCTCAAAGGGAGAGGAGGCTTTTAGCCCAGCAGTGGGAAAATTTACAGGCTGCTAATGCTAAAAAAAAAATGCTAAAATGCAGATATTTCGCGATTATTGCTAAATATCAATTAAAATTGGAAATATATTCTCACAACATACGATCGTTTTCAATCAAATCGTTTCCACTTGAAACACCTCAAGATATTTTCCAGGAAATCAACCCGTAACTTCTCTCGTCTTCCAGGAACTATTCAGTAAGTTCCTGGATACTTAGAGAAAGTTATATTTACTGAAGTTTTGAGTAAGAAATTGTTACAAATGTATTTTGTTATCGAGCAAGTGTGAATGTCAAAAAGTTATTACGTCATCATACAATCGTAAACTATACAAAAGATTATAAGTCATAGTTCTCTGAGTAATTGCCTCAGATCCGATAATATTTGACAGAAATTATTTTTCTACACGAAGACTAAGGTTGTCCATCTCGACCAGGAAAATTTCAAGATTCAATTCGAATGTAATGTGTTTCTCTGAGTAACGATTTTAAATATTTTCGAACCAAACATTCAACTTTCAATGTGACAATTGACAATTAGTGTCAAAACATTTTTATTTTTTTTTTATTTTTTTTATTTGTCAATGTCACGTGCGAAGTGTCATAACATTAAAGATTTTTTTTATTAAGATTCGAGATGGCCCAGTTGTTAGAACGCGTGCATCTTAACCGATAATTTCGGGTTCAAGCCCAGGCAAGCACCACTGAATTTCATGTGCTTAATTTGTGTAATTCATCTCGTGCTCGGCGGTGAAGGAAAACACCGTGAGGAAACCTGCATGTGTCTAATTTCAACGAAATTCTGCCACATGTGCATTCCATCGCATTGGAGCAGCGTGGTGGAATATGCTCCAAACCTTCTCCTCAAAAGGCCTTAACCCAGCTTTGGGAAATTTAGTGTTATCTTTCCATGATTGGCATCAATTTTGTAGCGAAAGCAGTTGTTAATGTAGTCATTCGACCATTAGTAGACCCATTAACTCGCCTGCATTCTTAATTTTAAAACGAAAATATCATCAATAATAGTAAAAATTTAATTCATGTTTTTAATACGATCATACCGATCAATCTCCTTTGTTCATTACCCACGTGATATTGGAAAATTAATTTGTGTCCGTTTCTGCCTTTTTTATTTATTTATTCTTGCACGAAAACATTTATCCATAAATCGATAGCAGAAAAAAAAGTATACGAAAGATGTGTAACAAGAGATCAATTTTAGAAATCTCAGAAAATTTGGAGATGTTTTAGAAAGGCGGTAAATGTAACTCCTTACGATAAGTAAGCCCTTCCCCACTTCATTTCATTTTTTTTTTATTTTTATGGCATGGTTTGGTGGACGAGAATATGGGCCACCTGATGTTAAGTGGTCACCACCGCCCATAGACAAAGGCGCTGTAAGAAATATTTTCAAAAAAAACCATTCCTTACATCACCTATGCGCTACCAACCTTGGGAACTAAGATGTTATGTCCCTTGTGCCTGTGATTACACTGGCTCACTCACCCATCTAGCCGGAACACAACAACACAGAGTACTGTTATTTGGCGGTAGAATATCTGATGAGTGGTTGGTACCTACCCAGACGGGCTTGCACAAAGCCCTACCACCGAGTGGTATATATCATATCAAACATGTAATATAAGATCACCCCTGAAAATGTCTTTATAATTCATTTCATGATCTGAGGTGAAGGAAAACATCATCTGTACTTGCATGCGTAAAAAAGACTGCCTCGTGTGTATCTATCAATTTGCATTGTAGCTTGTAGCAGCGTGGTGTTATAAACTGCTAACCTTCTTGGTAAAAGGTATTATGCTAGCTTGGAATCAGATATTCTATAGCCAAATAGCAGCACTTAACATTTTTGTGTTCCGGTGTTGATGGTTGATTGAGCCAGTGTACAGGCACAAGAGACATGACATCTTAGCTTCCAGGGTTGGTAGAACATTGGCGCTAATGTCTCTGAGTGGTCTATCCCATTTGTCAGTCCGTTTAACTATACTATAAAAAATAACCTTTTCTTCAAATTTGATGACCTCCATGGTCGAGTAGTGTGTACACCGGTTTTCATGGGTACGACACTCCGAAGTTTTGATTCCCAGCCAAGTCGATGTAGAAAAAGTTCATTAGTTTTCTATGTTGTCTTGGGTCTGGGTGTCTGACCGTCGTCACTTCTGATTTTCCATAACACAAGTGCTTTAGCTACTAACATTGGGATCAGAGTGATGTATGTGATGTTGTCCAATATTTAGGTATTTATTTATATTATTAAATGGAGATGAGGCTTGAGCCCAGAAGTTTTGTATAGAATATGTTCATTTACAGGCTCTAATTTTTTCATTTTAATTCCACGTTGAGTTTTGAGTTTGTTCTTAAGAGAGTCGTATATGTCTTGTTATATATGTTTTGTTATACATTATAAGAACATGATAATATTTACACTATATAGTAGTCTAAATATTAAGTGGGTGGAACTGCGAAGCAAAACTACTTGAAATAAACTGAATATACTAAACTACTTACTTAAAACTTCTGCGTATAAGTTTCACTTATATTTGTGGAGTATTTTTTCAACAAAAAAAAAAAACGTTTTGGTGATTGGTATAATAGATAGATAGAAAATCGTTAACTTATTAAGGTTATTATGACCGCCTCATTGGTCTCGTGGCTTTTAAGATCAATCCTCGAATTGGGCCATTAAAAAATTACTGAGTTTTTCCGACGAAAAGTATGATCACGGAGTTTACAGATTTAGAAATTATCTGTGTTTACTCGGAAAGAACGTAAAAACACACGCAATGAGATATGACAATATATATTTTTTTTATGATACAGGTATACGGACGAGCAAATAGGCCACCATGATGTTAAGTGGTCACCACCGCCATATACAATGGCGTTAAAAACATATTAACCATTCCTAACATTGCCAATGCGCCACCGACCTTGGGAACTAAGATATTCTCTCCCTTGTGCCTGTAGTTACAGTGCACTCACCCTTCAAACCAGAACACAACAATACTGGGCTTAACGGAAGAAAATCAGATGAGTGGGTGATACCTACCCAGACAGGCTAGCACAAAATCCTACCACCAAATAAGGCTTAAGGCACCAAGTAATTGTATTACAAAGACATGCTTGATTAATTGACATAATAATTGTATTTGTGTTTATAGATAATCACAATGTGCACCAACTATTTCTCAAAATTAAATATAATATTAAAAAAAATATATTTAAGTTATCACCTTGGTAAGTCTAAAAAGTTCCAGTGATTTTGTAAATAATAAGCCAAGTCGTAGATAGAATACGATTTTGCCCGTTCAAATTCAGTCAAGTTATCACTACATAGTACAAAACAAAGTCGCTTCCCGCTGTCTGTTTGTCCCTGTGTATGCTTAGAACTTTAAAACGAACAACGGATTTTTATGTGGTAAGGAAAATTTATATGCGTAATACATGCACAATATAGTAGAGAAACGCTGATAATTTTAGAAGTTTCTAAAGTGTGTTTATTTACGACATGTAAATAAACACATTTTTTGTGCTTACATTGCGTACGCTGACTGAACCCTACGAGATAGATCAAAGTAATGTAGTACAGTATTATACACCTTAAAAATGTATACAAAAAAGTCTGCGATAGTATATGTCTATCTAAAAGTACTTTCGTAACAAATTCAAATTTAAAGATACCTTCATCATCATCATTTTTTTTTAATACAAATAATAACTGCTTCAACTCCGCAGTGACAAATATCCCTCACTCGGCTATAATTTCGCTGAAAACAGTGCCAATAAAATCGGCCCGATTTTATATTGGCTTCAAGCCAACCGTCACATAAGTCTTAAGTTACCGTCAGACATGCGTCAAACTAGTCGCTAATCTTGACACAGCATAATAATATATTTTTTGAAAAAGTACTGAACTTCATAAAAAAAAGGTTGTTTGTATACATTATTTTAATTATTATTATATGTTATCTTGTAAAATATTCTTTCATCTCTTCTGTGCTTTACTTATGTTATAACTGTATTTTTATAACTATTATTTTATTACAAGTTTGTAAGTCTTCCTTAAATTCATTAGGATATAGCAAATATTATAACAGAATTTTCAAGTGTAGACCCTTCTCATAAACAGCCTTCTGGCGTACTGTCAAATATAATAGATACTAATCAAAGATAATGATATTTAGACATAGACAATTTATATTCGTAATATAAATTCTATTTACATTAATTCATTTCACTTATAATTACAAAAAAAATGGTTCCAATTATTTGTTTGTTTTGAAGCACCGATAGAATTTAAAGTATGACTCTATTTGTTTCATTATCAAGCACAAACAGTCCAAAAATGACCATGTGAAGCGTTGCAAATGCTTCTTCTTCTTTGCCCAAACCCTCTTCCCAGTTCAGTTGGGATCGGACCTCCAGGTAACGTAGACGTGCGTCAGAGAGAAATGTTCTGGCTTTTTTGTATACTTGGATTCTCTTTCTGCATATTTGAACATCAGGTTGCGGGCGTTTTTCTTGGATGTTTAATTTTTTTTTTTGATGGGATAACCATTTCGTCTCAAGATGTGGCAAGCGTTATAAAATAAAAGATAAAGATGGAAATAAGAAATGATTGATCATTTGAATATTAATTAAAATATAAACGAGCAAAACTATCGATTAAAATATTTACTAATAAATATAACGTAACGTACGTACGTTTTATTTTGTAAAATACTCCACCATAATATAACTTATTCCAGAAGATGCAACGCGCCTTGTAGAAGTTTCTAGTATACAATATTGTTATAGAAGTAGCTGATTTTCTCAGTTTCACCCAATTTAAATTGAGGCACATCAATGGTGCCTAAAGTGATTTCTAGTTTTTCATTTTTAGCATTAGCATTTTAGCATTAGCAGGCCGTAAATGTCCCACTGCTGGGATAAAGGCCTCCTCTCCTTTGAGGAGAAGGTTTGGAGCATATTCCACCACGCTGCTCCAATGCGGGTTGGCGGAATACACATGTGGCAGAATTTCGTTGAAATTAGACACATGCAGGTTTCCTCACGATGTTTTCCTTCACCGCCGAGCACGAGATGAATTATAAACACAAATTAAGCACATGAAATTTCAGTGGTGCCTGCCTGGGTTTGAACCCGAAATCATCGGTTAAGATGCACGCGTTCTAACCACTGGGCCATCTCGACTCAAGAAAGGGACAACTATAGTTCAATGGCATTGAATAAGACAAATTACCAAAGAATACCAGTTCAATCAGAAGAAGATGCTTTTGAATTTTCGATGTGTTAAATGTTTACATAAGTTTGCACGAGTTACATAGTAACTTAGTACCCAGAGTTGGTGACGTATTGAAGATGTAAGGAATGATTAAAAATTCTTACGGCACCAATGTCTTTGAACAGCGGTTACCACCACTAATTGGCCAATTGACTCTTTCGCTTACCTATTTCATAACAAAAAAGAAAAATATATGAATCTTGCCGGTGGAGGCAAATATCGTGAGGACATCATTCGTTGGATAATTCTGCACATCTTACACACTTCTTTCAAAATTTATGGATCTTTGATTTGGACCTTGGCCCTAAGAGTTCTATATGAAAAATTTGAATTAGCTTAGAAGTTCCATTCAAAAATAACGTCCGTATTAAGACGTAGACTATATTATGAATGGAAGTCTATCCTGTCTACTGTCTACGCGAACCTTTACACTATCTTCCATTGTATTCAACTAATGAGTTTTGAACAATGAAATGAATTCATCCGTTGGGTATTTTAGACCTTTTATTCGAGAATTCGCGGGTAGTCATTGTTTGTGTGAGCTAACTTGATTACCGGATGTGATGTTTTATTTAATGAGATGTATTTCGAGGAATATTAAAAAATAAAAACGTTCGTGTACTTATGTAGACGATTGAGAAGTTCTACTTCTTCGGCATAATTAGATATATTTAGATTAGAGATGATTTATTTCACATTAAGAACAAAGTTCACTAACATAGGAAACTTAAACTAGTAACATAATAATAAACATATATGTAGTTAATGGTGACCTTATTTATACAAATATTCAAATATAATTATAAAGTTTGACAGTATGTTTTTAATTTAGCCTTAAAATTCAAAAAAAATATTTCGTTAAATATTTCTTTCGGTAGATTATTGTACATTAGCGCTCCCTCAAATTGTATAGTTTTGTTACCATAATGTTTAGTTCTAGACTTAGGTATTTGTAATTTATGTATATTTCGTGTATAGTATTTTATATTATTTAACATAATTAATTTCAATGATATAATTATAACCTTAAATAGATTTTAACATTTACAAATTTAAACATATTCAATTTCAATTATGAATGTGTAGACTTCGAATGAGATAAAATGTGGATTTGTTTATATTGAACAACTTCATGACGTAGTTTCCATGTCCCCGTGTGCGCGTACGTCATAAAAGTTCACTCACATTCTACAATCACGATCCCAAAAAACCACTTCCGTAGTTCCGGTTGGCACTTATTACTGTTGCATATCTATAGTCCTATATGAATAGACTATCGATAGTATTGATTGTCACATGTCAATACTATCGACAGTGTCGATAGTATCGATAGTGAAACTATCGATAGTTCTGCAACGCTGACACTTATTACAACTACTTACTACATGGTAATTGCAATTTCCAAGAGTTCCGAAAATGCCAACATTACATTTTCACTGTCGAGACCCTTATATATCAATATATATAAAGGTCTCGAAAAAGGGGCAAACCAAAAGCTAGCGCGATTCAGGAACCAGCTATTTCATACAAATTTTCAGTACAAACAATTAATATATTCATAATGGCATCATTTTCAATAACACGCCAATATCAATATTTTTGTAATTGAAAATTCTTTTGTTATCTTTATTTTATTTTTTTTTGTAATATTTTTGTAATCTCAAAAGATAAGTATTATTATTAAGCAGCTAGACAGAAATCTTCAGCAGTGCTGTGTACGTCTGTAATTGGTACATACATCAGATAAGTATCAGTTTTAAAAGTTTAGTGTTAAGTGTTTAATGTATGTACTGTTGATGTGCCATTCAAATAAAATAAAATAAAAATAAAATATTTCTTGAATATTATAAATATTATAATAGATTGAATTACAAATATATACTTTTTCTCATATATATGTAGATGTTGCCTGTTATCTTGCAAATAGAATACGCGATAAAAAATTTCGTATGGAGTTATAAGAGCCGATATGGCCCAGTTAGTTAGCACACCTGAATTTTAACCGGATAAGATTTCTAGTTCGAATCCGCACAATACTGAATTTAATGTGTTTAATTTTTGTCAAAAGCTTGTGCGCGATGGTGAAGAAAAAAATAGTGTTCAACTGCCATAGGATAATAGTAGAAACTATAAACCTTCTCAAGGAAACTTAAGCCCAGCAGTGGGATATTAACACGCAGTATTCACTTTTACATTAAAGTAAAAATCCTTATTCAATAAATCAACGCTGGAATTATAAGAAAATTGACTTTTTACATCTTTGCCTGATTCCGGTACGTTTTCGTCCATGTTTATTTATTTTCGTGTGATAAGGATTGACATTGTATAGGTCGCTTAGGTGGAATCGAGGATTAAGAGGGTGTAACGCCCCCTTAAAATCAAGGCTTCGCAGAATCCTATCCTATCGCGTATCCTCATCATCCAAATCTATACTGATCATAGCCGACCGTCCCGACTTTGCGTATATGAAATGTATTTTTTTTGTCAAAAAATATGATATCTGATCAGAACGCCACCTATCGAGTCCAGTCTAAACCATCAGACATGGTCCAACTGTTTAGAAGGAGTTCAGTGACATGCTATTTATATAAATATTAATTGTATCTTTATAAATATTATAGTATGTCTGTCTGTCTGTCTGTTGCTCTTTCATCTTCAAACCACTAAGGCAAGTTTGATGAAATTTTGGTTCAATGAAATTGGCATGACGTAAGCTTGAACTTGGGCTTTTATGCCGACTGACGACCAACACCAAAAACACAAGCATAGCCTCAGGCAACAACTGGTACATTATAACGCATCATTATATAATATTTGCAGTAAAACGAGCATAAAATTTAACATTCGATGCGAACATCGTGTACAAGATTAACTCCTATTCATCAACCTATTTAAAACTAACACGACATTGGCATCTCACCAAGTTTAAATAAAAAAGGAAAGAGACAAAAATAAACTCAAATACCAAATTAGATATGAAGGTATTACCATAAATTGTTATCAGAGGTGTTCTCAGAAACTTGGCTTATAAGATTGTAGAGCATGACGAATCCAGACCTTCGTAGAATTTAATATTTACTAGCGCGCCTCTGTATCTTTACTAATATTATCAAGCTGACGATTTGGTTTGTTTGAAGGTGCTAATCTCGGGATATATCCTCGGTTACAATCTCCCCGCTTTTATGTTGGTTGAGCTGAGGAAAGCAGCTAGGTATCTTACTTAGTTCTCGATTGTATATTTAGTCCTGGTTCGTTCGCAAGCCATTTAATTTTGATGAAACTTTGTACTACGTATGCAACATCAGGCCTTTATTTTGCATGGTTGTCTTTCAATATAAACTTTTATAATTGTTATTATTATATCGAAAGTGGGACGGACAGTTTGAAAGCTGAAAACGACTTCTGTCATGGCTCTTTAATGCTCTTTTTTTCGTTTTTCTCTTCTTTACTGTTGTGATTTTTTTTAAGACTTTGTTTACTTCATCTTAAACAAACAATAACCGATGTCTTCACTAGTAGACATTGTTTTTTTTTTCTGACAGTTTTGTTTATACTTTTTTCAATTGTGCCGTATTCCTATATAAAGTTTTCTTTCTATCGTTATATAAAAAAAGCCATTTAAGTAAATTAACATCCCGTTAATGTCTTTGCATAGCCTAGACTTATCTCGAGGGGGTAAGTAATAATACAGGTTTCCTCACGATGTTTTTACCACTGCCCGTAAATTAAACAACCCCAGTGGTGCTATTCCGTACTTGAATCTATAATCCGTTTATTAAAGATTCACGTGATCTGACTGGGCCATATTGGATGTTTAAATAAATAAAATTTATTTAAAATTTTGGTTTATTCGCATCATTATATGCAGGTTTCCTATAAACGTCTTTTCCATCCTCAGCTTTTTGTTAAAAATTACAAATGTATTTTTTCTTGATTTGTGATCTTGACAATCATTTAATAACTCGTGAAATCATTATTACTTCATTAAAATAAAATGCTTAAAAATAATAAAATGCAGTCTGTGCTTAAAAAATGTTTCCGCCCGGGATCGAACCGGGGACCTTGTGCGTGTGAAGCACACGTGATAACCGCTACACTACGGAAACTACGTTAACACATGCGAAAATAATTATACTAAATAATTCATAGAAGATAATTTTAAGAATTATAAGATATATTTACTAAGATATATTTTCTAGTATCTCCAACTGTGTAACAGTCTAGTCAGAAGTTTCTCTATAATATCTAAAACAAAACACATAAAACCAAATAAAAAATCAAACTGTAACTGTAACTGCACACACAGGGGACATAACATGTTTCTAAAAAAAGTCGAAAGATAAATGGCCGCAAACTCCAAAAACATCCTTTAAGCCATTACGCAAAGATTTGTATTGTAAGTACATTTTTAAAGGCTGCAAGTGTATGCTAAAACTGGACGCCAAAAATGTATATTAGTTCGCGTTGATAGGCCTTACACAAAGCCTTACTTACCAATTGTCCGAAACAAACAAATTAACGATTTTTATAATAATAATTACGATAGTATATCGACGACCCAAACACTCGTACATTTTAATGGCGATCAAAACCGCACGATTAAAAATACAGCGTTAAATAAGATAAAACTCATTCATCAAGTCAAAAACAGAAGGAGACAATGGCGGAAAATTCAAACAAGACTTCTATTAACTAGGTATATAAATAACTTAAACATTACTTAATAATGGAAGCCAAACAATAGGAAACGCTGCCCTGAATTAGCCTTTATTGCCTCGACATAAGGAACGCTGCAAATGACGGTCTCAAAATGGCGTCGGAAATATGAGATTTCAACGATTCCAAGATGGATGCGGTATTTTAATTAATATTAACTACTTATACTTAAATATTCTTGCAATATAATGGAACAAAAACAAAACGAATTAATGGCACGGTTGACTTACGAGATATACGTAACAATGAATAAATGATTATGAGCCGTGATTGCCGAGTGGATGGAACTCGTGGTTCTTAGAATGTGATACACGATCCAGGAAAAGATCGTGAGGAAACCAGCACACATTACATCATATTTATATACTAGATGTGCCCGTGTGCAACTTCGGAAGCGTTTGAATTATGCAAGAACGTTATTGTTTAGTTCGCAGATCTTACTATAACTTATTAATAAGGCAGCTTTTGTGATATTAAGTCATTGATGTGTTGGTATCGAGGGCTGCGCGCGGTACTGGATAGTATTTGGACATTGCAGCGTTAATTTATTATTATTTTATATAAAATTCTAAAAAGTAGCCTAAGTTACTCATTATTACATCAGCTATCTGCCAGTGAAAGTCCCGTCAAAATATCCAGTCAGAACAAAAAGACAGACAGACAAAAAATGTAAGAAATGTTGTTTCGGTAATATGTACCGTATACATATACATATAAAAAGCGGTTATTTTAATATTACAAATAGACACTCCAATTTTATTATATGTATAGATGAGTTTATTTAATTGTAAATTATTTCAATAAACATCAATATCGATGGAGATACATCCGCCGGGAGAGGCGCCTACTATTTTTCATACTAACACAGCCCACGTAACCTGCGTTGTCTAAACAACCATTTCAATACTCCTAACTATCAAATATGACGAATTTCCATACCAATTTTCAATCTAAATTATATCCACTTAGATATTGAAATTTCAAAAAGGCTTTAACTGATTAAAAGAAACTAATAATTATTGTCATATTTCTATCATCAAATGAGATATTCCATTCAAATGTTCATCAATAAAAAAAAAACCTACTTAATCCATTAATAAATGTTTTTTAAATGCAAAATTTTATCTTTATAGACTGACCAGTTTAGGCTGTGTGTTTATTTTTTGTGTAAATTATTAACCAGATATATATATATACCAGATAGATATAGAAAAACGTTCAAAAACCATATAATATTAAAGGGAAATAATAAATAAAAACTAAACTCGCTGCTTCGCATTCCAGGTATGCGATTAACAAAAACATTTTATTTCCTCGTGCAAATTTTCAAACAATAAATATTACATTTCATTATATTAAGCCTCAATATTCAGACACTGTTCACAGTTGCATAGTGCGGTAATTATTTGCAAAAAATGGCGGACGATTTAGATTTAGACTTTTTGATTTCACTAGTGGAAGCTAAATTTTAAAACTTTTGATAAGCCAAATTTAGGTATACGTGTTGAGTGGGGTGCCGGTTACGACGCCGCGTCATTTGCCGGCGACGGTGCCGTACCGTTGCACGGCAAACGGCGCCGCACCGTAGACTTGGGTCCACGCCCTTAGTAATTCTTTATAACGGGGTATTACTACTATTCTCTTGAAAAAGATAAGGTTTATCGTAATATAGTTAAACAAACAGGACAATGGACTCTGATTAAATCTGATAGTTAGTTGTCTCTACCATCCATACATATTGAGAACGTCAATACAACTAAACAAAACGAGTTTTATCCATTATAGCTGTAATTACACTGGCTCACTGATTTTCTCCGTCAAATGAAAATACGTCAATACAAATTATTTTTAATTGGCGGTTGAATAATTTATTACTTGATAATACCTACCCAAACGGGTAGGATTTTTAGGATAGATACATTGACTTTGCCGATTCGTAAATTTAAATCATCACCATCAGTATTAAACGAAGTCGCTTTCCGCTGTATGTCTGTCCATGTGTATGCTTAGATCTTTAAAATTACACAATGGATTATGATAAGGTTTTTTTAATAGATATATTGATTCAAGAGGAAGGTTTATGTGTATAATACATGCACAATATAGTAGAGAAACACTGATAATTTAAGAGGTTTCTAAAGTGAAGTCGTAAATAAACAATTTTTTTGCGATTAAATTGCAAACGCTGGCTGAACCCTACGAGATAGATACAAAATAATGTACTACAGTTGACTACTGTCTACTACTACTACTACTGTGTAGTCTTCAAAAAAGTCCGTGATGGTATATATCTATCTCTTAGGGATCCACAATAACTATACTATATTTAGTACCAGCATTGCACCCGTGCGAAGCCGGGGCGAAACTCTAGTTTGTCAATAAAATATTAATAAATAAGGCATACTATTCAACGAAAGATTAACCAGATGATAAAAATTCTTGGAGATTATACTTGTTGAATATTCATCTCTCATTATATATATTTATACATATAATTTAGTATTTCAAATGTTGTTTAAGAGTAACACTGAATTTCTTGCCTCTTCTCCACAATATAATCTACATTAAGAACCGATGCTAGCTTTACCCTTAATACTGTTGTGTAAAATCATGATTCAAGGTGATTGTAAATGCCTACTCGAATAGAGTAAATTTTGATCTTAAGACAACCAGATGTTTTAAAATATTTTAAGAAGAATTATAATGGGAAACTGCATCCTACTCTCACCTCAATCATTCTATTGTAAAATAAGTTATATATTCTTTGTATGTTAAATGAAAATACTTGAATTTGAATTTACATATGTAATGAGTGGGTACTTATTCAACTCGCACAAGGCTACCACTAAATAGAATGAGGTATTATTTGTTCTCATAGTCGGTAATAACGTCTCGTCAACCACGATCTTGTTACTGATTGGGCCGTTCGACAATCAAACTTATCAAATCTATATTAACAACCAATCAAATGCACTACTAATTAAAATCATGAAATATAAAAGAAAATATGGCAATTTCGGTATAAGTTACACATTACTGAATTATTCGAAATTTTAACTTATAAATTTGAAATGAAATGATGTCATCGCAAAAACTCTCACATAGACGAGCCTATCACCCGGATAGTAAATTACTGGGTACAATTCATTCAGCCGAGCCGTTGAATTTACGGGCTGCTAACTGTGGACGTCACTGAGTTGGAAACACACGGGCACAGTACAGTATTTAAACCGCTCGTTTTGTTGTGGTAATTGTGTTGAAGCGATTTGCTTCGGCTTCGTACGGTTGCAATTTATTAACGAGAAAATTATATGGTATGAATATAACGTATTCTCTAAAGTTTTTGAATTAAATCTTTAGTTCCTGAGATTACCCCCTACGAACAAACAAACAGACAAACTAACTAACAAATTAACAAACAAACAAGAGATGATAAGTATGAATATTCCTCCTCCGTGAATATTCAAAGCCAGTATTTTTTTTCTTTAAATGGATAATTTGCATCCACGGCTTCGCTAGAAAGTGAGAGTTGCATCTAATATCCACATACCCCCTGGTTGTAGGTATTAGATGCAAGTTTCCGGAATAAAAAGAAACCTATCTGCTATTCCAGACTATAATCTCTGACACAAATTTCAATTAAATCCGTTCAAAAATTCTGATCGTGATTGAGTAACAAACATCCATCCAACCAAACTTTCGCATTCATAATATACTAATACGTAAAAACGTATATTTTTATTACAAAATAAGTGCACACTTTTGTATATAAGCAATTCAATAATTATATAAAACAACAAAAAATATTGACAGTTGTATATATAGGGACTGCCGATAGAAGTGAAAACTTTTAGTACTAAAATTTGAAATTTCATAATACTTAAGTTAAATAATAATAATCAAACGGAAACACGAGATATACATAGCACTATGTTGCGCAATTGCTATAGGAGTACTGTTATTAAGAATGTCTCTGACGCGACTATACGAGATTTCATACATCCAAAAAGCGAATAGCAGACGGTCCTTGCGCATGCGGCTATCACGAGCATTTCGATAACGCGAACCCATAAGATTTTCCACAACCAAAAAGTACCCTACGCAACTAAATAAGTTTACACTTCAAAAAAGATGATCCCCGAATATAAATAAAAAAGTTCTCCGAAAAATTCTTATGACCTCAATCAAATTCGGGAGATATTATGCACATACAAACACTCATAGAAGGCAAATCCTACACGAGCAAAAAAGCTTAAGCGACTTTTCGCAATTAAGAAATCAACAATCGGCGTTTGTCAACACAAAATAAAACCGTATGTCCTAGGCTTATACTAACAGCAAGTATTTTATGCCGCATAAGCCGATTTTCGGCCAGTCGCTTTTCTAATATCACCACTAACTAGTTCGCTTGTTATTGAAACGCAATTTGCTTTAAGATTATAATACTTCGTGACTTTACTCGTGTTAACATAATGTATACTAATATAAATGCGAAAGTGAATCCGTCTGTCTGTCTGTCTTTTTATTTAAATTTAATTTACAAAATTCACGGGCGCACACTTGCCCGTGCCTTTCATTTATATATAATTTAGTATTTCAAATGTTGTATAAGAGTAACACTGAGTTTCTTTCCGGTTCTCCTAAATAGAATCTACATTAAGAACCGATGCTATCTTTACGCTTAATACGGTTCTGTAAAATGACGATTCAAGGTGATTCTAAAAGCCTAATCGAACAGAGTATATTTTGATCTTAAGACAACCAGATTTTATAAAAAAAAAAAACAATTTTAAGAAGAATTATAATGAGGAACCGCATCCTACTCTCACCTCAATCATTCTATTATACAATAAGATATACTTTTTTGTATGTTAAATAAATATATTCGAATCTGAATTGACATATAGACAATGTAATGAGTGGGTACTTAAACAACTTATACATTTTATGATTTATATTTTTACTGAACATCAGCAGACCTTCGCTGGACTTCAAGCTTGTCGTCTTCTTGGAAGACGTGGCCCACACTGACTTTTTTTTTTTCATTTTAAAATAATATTTACATAATCCATAATAAATAATATATAAGTAATTCTTTTAATCCACTGTGAGCCCGTGGATGTTGTAAATTAAATAAAAAAAAACACTTTTGTATCGTTAATTTACAAACTATATTAAGTGAAGCTACCACACACACAGCGCACATTTGTTTTTCTAATATATATCTATAATATCACTACAAAAAGTTCTTGATTTATATTTATCTACGAATTTATATGATATATTCCCCTATTCCCCTTAATGACTTATAACTACTTTAATTTTATATCCAAAGTTTCGAAAACACTTCACCGACATTAAAAACGCAAGTCCATAATGTGCACCATAGATTATTCAAAATATTGACCAATGATGTCACGGCAACTCAAGGTCAAGATTATTAAATACTAAAACCTGCCTATATGCCCCGCATAGGTAGGTGGAAAATTATAGTAAAGTAAATAATATCTAGCTCAGTACAGTCGCATTAACGTAAAGTAGCACTAAAATTAATTGTTAGTTTAAATACACTAGAGTCTTACTTGCTCGGTTAACATTTGGGATAAACTACCGTTGCAAACATTACAAATAATTCGTTTAATACTTATTTGGTTTTAACTTTTTTTTTAAATTATTATTCGTTTGTTTTATTTATTTATTAGTATTCCAAAAATTAAAAAAAGAACATCGACCAATAATTACTTTTTACGTCTACTATAATCGAATGTTTAGTTAGTTGTTTTTTATTTTTTTATCTGTGGAAAAAGGATGAGTAATTTTGGCGGGCTTTACAAAACTTGACGTCGCAATCGAATATGGTGGTCTTCGAATCTTTGTATCAAATTCAAAGATTAATGTTGATTTTAAAGTAATAATTTTTCTTATAATTATGTATCATATTCGAATAAATGTCTAATAATTATCGATATTAAATAATTAATCACGTGTAAATTTGTTTTTATGTAGGGGGAATCCCTGTAATGAATGATCCAATTCTACTTTTTTTTTACTGGTAGAAAGCTATATTATTCGCTAATGATAGATAAAGTACTTCATTGAAGTCCTTTGCTTAGATAATTATACTTAGCTTAAAAAATTGTACAAGGTCTTGAAACGGGCCAATTCGCCCGTTTAGTTCCGTTTCACAGTGTGGATGTCTTTGAGGCGATGAAATTATAACTGGCAATATTAAACGGCCTTGCCAATTTGACCCAATTCTATAATTGGACCACCGACCATCTTTATTGAACATTTACATGTATAAATAAATAGAGGGAAAACGTATGTTTTATAGTTGTATTTTTTTTAGCCTTACATAATATGTTAATAAATACTAACTATTTTTCGTTAAGCGTCCGTGGTGTAGCATAATTATATTAATATCCAAACAAAAAATTAATATTAAAAATAAAATTTATATATAATTAAACTTATATGTAAAGCGGACACGCAAACACGACGACCTCCGTGGTCAAGTACTATGTACTCTGAGGTCCCGGGTTCGATTCCCGGCCGAGTCGATGTAGAAAAATTTCATTAATTTTCTATGTTGTCTCGGGTCTGGGTATTTGTGGTACCGTCGTTACTTCTGATTTTTCATAACACAAGTGCTTTAGCTACTTATATTAGGATGTGAGTATGTCATGTTGTCCAATATTTATAAAAAAAACATCGATTAATAGTAGTGAATTGATAGATCAGCCATTTTCAATTGTTCTATCGTAGCTACGTCACAGAGGGGCGGCGCTTGCGCCGATGCACCGGCCGACCGGTCAGCTGTACGCTTACACGCTATCAACTCATCTTATATTCTCACAAATTGTATCCGCCGCGTCCTATTTAAATATTTAAATCTGTAACGACTGTGTAAATCTGTGCTAATCTTTCGTTTCTTCTACCTCTTCTAATTTCTAGTGTATGTGCTTTTAACTTTAAATAAACTGTCTAAATTCCATCAATAACTGTTTTTCTTCGACTAACTTGATTGACTAATAGAATTTGGTATTTTTTGTGTTTATCTCGTACGGGGCGGGGTGACCTATGGTCTGGTGTTCAAACTCAAACTTAAATTCCCTTATTCAATATAGAAGTATTACACTTACTCAAATGAAACACTACCACCGGTTCGGAAAAGAAAACACCGTGACCTGAGAAGAACCGGCGAAAGAAACTCAGCGGGTCTTTCTCTTTTTGTCTATTTTTTATGTTTTTTTTTTAAAGAGTCAAAGTATATATTTGAATAAATTTTATACCACATTTTGCCAGTTACCAAATCATTTACATTTGTTTTTATGTATGGTACGTGGACGTGAAATGGTCAGCATGATGATGATGAGGGTCCTTAGATATTGAGACTAAGAAATATTAACCATTCCCCACAATATCACCAATGCGCCACCAACATTGGTAAAAGAAAATGTTATGTCCCTTGTGCCTGTAGTTACTCTAGCTTGCATTATTGCATTAGCTGTAAATTTCCCACTGCTGGGCTAAAAACCTCCTCTCCTTTTGAGGAGAAGGTTTTGAGCATATTCCACCACGCTGCTCCAATGCGGGTTGGTGGAATAAACATGTGGCAGAAATTCGTTGAAATTAGACACATGCAGATTTCCTCACGATGTTTTCCTTCACCGCCGAGCACGAGATGAATTATAAACACAAATTAAGCACATGAAAATTCAGTGGTGCCTGCCTGGGTTTGAACCCGAAATCATCGGTTAAGATGCACGCGTTCTAACCACTGGGCCATATCGACTCACTCTAGCTTACTCATCATTCAAATCGAAAACACAACAATACTTAGTATTACTGTTTGGCTGTTGAATGTCTAATGAGTTGGAATACCTTCCCCAAAGGCCTTCCACCAATTATGTATTTACACTAGAAAGATTTATCGTTAACATACAAACAATATTACTTACATATATGTCATATAAAACAACAAACATCTGTTCATTGTTTCCATTGCGATTACCATAAGTAAGGGTTATTGATAATGACCCTTTTAACGCCAGACCACGGATATATAAGAACATATATATTCTTCCATTACACATATGTATTTAATTTTTTTGTATCAGTATTGAAGATAAGATTATCTTCCAGCAGATGCTGGACAGGTACCCTACCACCGGTAAATGTTCCGTAGATTAAAATTCTAAATCATTAAAAATAAACATTACTTAAAATATCTATCTATCCCTATCTATCTATACATATAATAAAGTTGGAGTGTCTGTTTGTAATATTAAAATAAACTTTTTACTAAAGGCGTATGTATGTACACACGGTAAATATTACCAACATAACATTTTTTACAATTTTTGTTTGTCTGCCTGTCTGTCTGTTTGTTCCGGCAAATCTCTGGAACGGCTGTACCGATTTTGATGGGTTTTCACTGGCAGAACTGATGTAATAAGGAGGCTACAACAGTAACATTTTTTGTTAAGTATAAAAGCACGCGAAGTTGCGGGCACTGCTAGTAATTAAATAAAATGAAATAGCGTGCAAATCTGTCAAGTAATGCTATTCTATAAAAACAACAGCTTTAGAGTAAGCTAGATAGTATGAATACCGATGTCATCATGTCATGTCGTCTTTTTTACACTCACCATGACGTCACCGCAGCCATGCTTGAACATCATTACTTACCGATGGTACGTAATTCTTTCATCGTGTTTAACCTAAAAGAGTTTTTACAGCTTATAAATGCACTGTTGCCTCGGGACCACCAGACTTCTAAATCCTAAACATTATTTATAGGTAAAGCTAGTGAAACTATAATAATTATTGTAATTAATGGCGTTTATAACTTTCTGTTATTTTGATCGTGTAATAAAAACACGAGTAAAATTAGTAGCGCTTCAGGTTAAGGCACGCTTGGTTGGCTTGCGATATCTAGTCTGTAATCTGTGATAAAAACTCACTTCGTATCTCACTCATAAGCTGTTCACAAGCAACTCATGTCAATAAACTAATATGATGCATGAATCATTTTAAAATTATAATGATTTTAGCCAATATCGAATATCTGACATTTGACGATTGCAATTCGAGGTGAGTTTCGAATTCTTTCATAAGAGCTCTTCTTTTCACAGAATGGTAAAGTTTTTGCCTTTGAATCTAGAATGTTCTATATAAACGAAACGCTGCCCTCACACAACTGCGACAATGAAACTTAACATCCGTTGCATCGAGACTTCATAGTACATTTTAAAAGTTTGTTAAAAACACTTCCGCCTTGGACTAAATAAAATTTAAATACCAAAGCCGTAATGATGAGTTCCCGCAATTCACACTTCGTCATTGAAATTAATTTGCAATTATTTACAAAATGAAATGCGAGACGGAAAAGTTTGTAACGAATTATAATAATAAAACGTCGCTCGGAAAACGGACGGTGGAATTTTAAACCGTATAAAAACTGTTTGAAATTCGAATACTCGGATTCGAATTACAAATCGGCGGTGGAACGAGTGTTCTTGTTATAAAAATAACGTTTTGTAATTCCAAATTTGAAATTCCCTTTTTCGACAAGACAAGTATTTACATAAACAAGAGCCTTTACTGAATTCGTTGTACAATTCAATATTTTAAATGAAGATTTAACAGTCTACTGAATAAATAAATAAATGTAAATAGTTATTAAAACCTTTTTTATTTAATTCGTTTGTGAAAAGCACTCTACAGAGAATTCATAATTCGAGTCACTTATAAAATTCCAACGAAATATAAAATTTACGAACTGATGTCAAAATACCTGTTATCACCATAGTTAAAAATATAGAGTAAGTAATATTTTACTTTTTATCATTTATATATACATAAAGTCTAGAGATTGTAATGTCTGGTTTACACTGTAGGAACCAGCGTGCGAGTCGACCTTGCCCAGTAGAATTAGAGCAGCTTGCACTGTGAAAACAGTTACTCGGATCAGAGTCAAAGTCAAAAATCTTTATTCAATATGGAACACTTGGTGGTAGGGCTTTGTGCAAGCCCGTCTGGGTAGGTACCACCCACTCATCAGATATTCTACCGCCAAATAACAGTAAACTGTATTGTTGTGTTCCGGTTAGAAGAGTGAGTGAGCCAGTGTAATCACAGGCACAAGGGACATAACATCTTAGTTCCCAAGGTTGGTGGCGCATAGGTGATGTAAGGAATGGTTAATATTTCTTACAGCGTCTTTGTCTATGGGCGATGGTGACCACTTACCATCAGGTGGCCCATATGTTCGTCCGCCAACCAATGCCATAAAAAAAAAAGACGAAGATCTACCACCGGTTCGGAAATTAACACCTCGGACCTGAGAAGAACCTCAGAAACTCAGCGGATTTTTTTTTTTAATTTAATTTTACAAGTATTATTTCATGTACAATAACAAACATATTTTCGTTATTTGAAACAGTCTGGAGGCGATCATGTGATTCCAAAGGTTGTTATCGGTTAAGGTGTTATCAACAAAGTAGTGATTAGTGTTGTATGTTGTAATATCCTTTAGTACACAAATGTTCTTTAACGATTCTTTTCAATTTTACAATTGAATATTTTTAAACGTTTTCTGGGATACTGTTAAACGTATACATTGCCCCAAAAAAATGTTACTTACCCTGTGTAATTAGGTACTTGGAGTAACAAGTTTATTCTTGTTCCTAGTATTAATAATACGTACGTCACAGTTTCTGGAAAAATCATTTATGTTTTTGCGTACATACATACCATTATCTCACTCTCTGATCTCGGATCTCTGAGTAACTTCAACATTTTTTGTTTGCACTCCCTGCTGGTCTCCACCAGTGGCATGGTTACACATCATCTTAAAATACTAAGGCTAACCCAGACATACGAATACACAATGCAAGCAGCGATCTATTGTCCAGTTAGGTCCCACTACGTAAATCAGACTTAAATTTTTCTAAAAACAAATATAAAATAAACGTTACATATTGAAGAAGTTGTTTTCTTTCCACCATTCAAAGTATATGTCGTTCATAACATAAATAAAATAAAAACAATAATAAAAAAAAATGACTAAAACCCAGATAGTTTTAAAAATGGACGTTTTCATATATTTAAAAACACGTGCGATAATATTTTGAACCCGTTAAAGCTTCCGACTTTGAAGTCAATACGTCCTTCCGGTGGCAAGTTATTCGTTTTGTACAATAAAATACCATCAGGTTTACATTAACCAATTAATAAAAAGGCTTTTGTTTAAATTTAATAGAGTTTATAATAAATTTAGTATTTTTTTGTAATAAGCAATTAATGTGAATTTTAGTAAACAAGAGTAAGCAGTGAGATTATAGATAGCAGAAAATTAGTAGAAGTGCTTGCCTGGGTTTGAACCCGAAATTATCGGTTAAGATGCATGCGTTCCAACCACTGAGCCACCTCGGCTCAATTTGTTTTAATAATATATAAATCTATACACACTTCTTGCAAGTTAATCTTCCAACATGACCAGCATTTGACGCAGATTTGGCCAAGTTTGGTGACGGATCCATTTCAGGTTTAAATTTGACAACTAACATCACATTCTAAGTGGTATCACCAAAGATACAATTATTGACGATACATTGGAAGTTACCAACGTGTTCTCTTGTCGCACCTTCGATGGTGAGGTAGTTGGTTTGATTTCTGGCCTCGAATGTTACCGATCTTGGTGGTATGTCGTAAAATCATCGGTTAAGATGCACGCGTTCTAACACAATAATGTAATTTACCTTAATTATTTTATATGGAATTAATTGTAATCAGTGTTTAGAAATAAATATAGTACCTGCAATAACCTGCTGTTATATTAAATATACTTTGTTAACTTATAAATTGGTTTTACTTTTTATTATGCCTTCCGTTCTCTCACGTATTTTATATTCATTAAATACTTTTCTTTTATTGTAAATTATTTTAAAATCCATCATTCGTCCTTCCATTAACTCATGTCAAGACAAACAGTAATAAATAATTGACTACAGCCTGCTCTCCTTTTGAGGATAGGGCTTGGAACTTAATCCATCTCGCGGCTGCAACGTGTATTGGTAAATGTAATAGCTATTTCCCACAAATAAGCAAAGGATGAATTATAAATACAGTGTTGGTTGCCTGGGTACCTTATATAGAAAATGTCAGGAGAATTACTTAATAAAATTTACTCCATACGTAAAAAAAGACCCACTTTTACCCCGAGACGAGTTCGGTCAACAACCTAGTGTTGTGCATACTCTGCTATGTATATATCATTAAAATAAAAACAAATAAAAAATTGAACCTTCCATTGCCGGTTTCTGACATTCAAGAATGAAATTAGGGTGAGTCCCATTTGCTAGCGTTATTAATAATACATAAATTTTATTTATTGAGTATTATATTTTGGATTTATGTGGAAGATCTCTATTATTCTATTTTATTAATTATTCAAAGTTCTTAGTTTTCGTTTGAACCAAGTAAATCATATAACACTTATTCAATATCTGGGTTTCAAGCTACCTGTGTACTACAGAGAGAGACAATGTAAAATAAAAATTGCGCAGGATTATAACACTACCAACTATTAGAGCGATTCTGAAAGAATTCACCTCGTATCTCATTCATAAAATGATGACAACTTACGATGACACGCCATTTTGATACGTGTATATGTTATAAATGTCAACATTAAACGCTCGTATTCAGCGATGATTTAATTCAAGTCTGAATGTGAGAATTTCTTGAAATAAATATATATAATAACTTAATAATATTGAATGGGCCTAGATTTTAGTTATAAATTATATAAGCATTAAAATATTGTATATAAGTGTTTCATAAAAAAAAATCGTGATAAAACATTTAATTTAAGTAAATAATTAAACGAAATCGCTTACACACGAGCCATACGCTAAGTGCCCCTTAGATGGACCCATATTATTCACGGGGCTGATATCGTGCCGAGTAAAACTTACATAAAACTACACGGCCTTCCCCTTTTTATTCCCACCAAACGTGCCTTTCGAGGTTAAACGAGTATCCATTATAACATCCGATTCGTTTAAAATTTCATTTGTTTTTATAAGACTGCCTGACAATCAAAACGATGTCTCCCTTCTTTGTTGACATTGTCTTCACATTCAAAGGAAGAATACAGCTTTATGTTAATAAAGACCCCCTAACGGTGCCGGATTTATGGTACACGACTACAACCCCGGGCCCACATTATAGACTTCTAAATATAGAAAATTTTAGCGTACTTTTGCACGCGCTTGAGAAGTTGTATAATAATAACTAATAAACTTATATATTAGTAATAAAATTACTATTATTATTATGATGATAAATGAAATTCCTTCTTTTTTCCCGCTCTGCCAAATGTAAATATTCACTTTTAAAAATTAGTAATAAAATAAATATCGTACAATAAGATAAGGTATGAAGTTGTCTATTTAAAGCGACTTGACACTTAATTTGCGGTTTAGTGAGCAACTTCATGGTGTAGTTATCATGTGACCTCATCATAAAAAAATACATTATCATATTTTTTTCAAAACGTGCCTAAAGAATTATAACTTTAAATTTCATACATACATATAGAGACATACAAGTATAATTCTTGTATATTACTATATCTAAATAGTTTATTAAAGTGATTTAATTTGTCCAATCATTGAAAATCGTCTGAAAAAAATATATTTCAAAAATAATCAGTTGCCGCCATTCTGTTGCCTCGAGAACTTCAGACTTCTAAACCCTAAACAATGTTTATAAGTAAAGTCAGTATGACTTTGTTATTACATATTTATATCTTTTTGAAATGCCTTTAAAGGCTTTATTAATTATTGCAGTTAATCATTGTTTATCACTGTCAGGCAGTTCTGATTCACGTATTCAGAAAACTTAGGAAACAGAGTTAAATAAACCACAACGGTCTCCAACAGTCGCCCTTATAAACTAATCTTATTTCCCTTTTATTCTTTACCCCCTTAATCACCCCTTTAATCATGAATACAGTCATCTAATGACTTTAAAATTAATATAGTCAAAGTTATGGACAATGGAAACGAATTCGGACTGTCTAAATTTGACATGTGCGAGGATATTACTTAGGTTTTTACGAGAAACAATTTTGACGCACAGACGACCGGCCATTTTACAAAATGACCTCATGTCGAGCTGGACTGTTTATTGCGTTAAAGTAAGTTTGATCCCAAAAAAAAATTCAAAGGTTTAACAAACATAATTAAATAATATACTAA
Source organism: Vanessa atalanta (assembly GCF_905147765.1). Lineage (NCBI taxonomy): Eukaryota > Metazoa > Arthropoda > Insecta > Lepidoptera > Nymphalidae > Vanessa > Vanessa atalanta. The sequence continues at coordinate 1,483,131 of NC_061896.1, forward strand.
TTTTCGCTTATTAGACGTGATGACCCAGTGGTTGGAACGCGTGTAAATTAATCAGTGTTTGTAGGTCCAAAGCCAAGCAAGTACCACTGTATTTCTGTGCTTAAATTGTGTTTATAATGCATCTCGTACTCAGTGATGAAATAAAACATTAGAGGAAACCTGCGTGTGTTTAATTTTAATGAATTTCTTCAAGTGGCTATAGTAAGCTGAGGTTTATTTATGTCAGTTCAATAGAAAAATAAAGAATTTTATTTGTGCTCATTTATAATTTTATGGTATATCCTACTTGTTTTATTAATTATTATTTATTATATAATAGTTAAAAAAAATATATTACAATTCTTATCTAATATCATGTAATTATTGTTACACAGCGAGTCTACCTGTAAATAGTACTTAGAACATTTGCCAAGATAATTTTGAAATGTATTTTTTTTTATATGGTATTGTATCTACTGTTGGTTATCCTACTAAAAATGAAATAAAACTTAGTAGAACTGTCCCCAGCAGTAGACTGCTTTGATAAAATTATTAGTGATAAGCCTGTCAGTTTCAAGAGTACCTTCGCTCTTAACACCAGGTGTCTCCTGTGCCCCGACTTGACAAAGTTAATTAACTACACAGCATTTTTAATAAATTATATACCCGAAAGTATAATATAACTGCCCTGGGCTATCGCCGTCCTTACTTAATCACGCTACCCAAGGCTAATTTATCCCACCGCACGCCTTTTTTCACGTTCTCTCAAACATAATTTTTTGTTTTTTTTTTTATGGTTGGCGGACGAGCATATGGGCCACCTGATGGTAAGTGGTCACCACCGCCCATAGACACAGGCGCTGTAACCTTGGGAACTAAGATGTTATGTAAACTAAACGCACTAAAAATTACAAAAACAAACCCTTTCATTTATTGGATTTAAGTCACGTGACTATGTTTTTTGTATTCCTGACAGAAAATCCTATCATTTGATATCCATATCATGGGGGTGGATTTCAAACAGCCAGTCCGCCATCTTGGGGAAGCCGCCATATTGGATTAGTAATGACGTTTCTTAGCTAGTCATGTATTGTCATCAGAACTCGCGTGCAAAATTTCATCCTAATCGAAGACCGGGAAGTAGGTCAAATTAAGATTCCAAGATTTTCTTACACACATAGTTACAAGTAAAGCTAATATAAGCGTGTTAAAAATATACAACCCTGTAAATCCATCGACTTGATAACGTGGCGAACTATTGATCGGGGCTGACCCTCATCTATTAAAAATACAGCTTCATAGTAATTCTGTTTATACAAAATTTATGATAAATATTATACAAAACAGCATCCGACTGAGATTCATCTCAACACGTCCGGCGTGATAGATTGGCTCGGCAATTAGGAAGATACGAATTAAAACTCGCTCCATAAGAGAAATGAGTTTTTGGTTCAATTATTAAACTCAAAACTCTAATTACTAATTAGAGTTTTTATGTAAAATATTTCATAATTAGTTTAATTTTTTTAATGATAGAACTGATTTGATTTTAATGTGAAGAAATTGAAAACATAACCATAGAATCGATGCTATCCTTATAATGAATGAGAAGCCTTTTTTGTAATGTTATATTGTATGTATTTGTTAACATTAATATACTATTTTGTACAACACAAACATATAATACAGAAATCATAACACTAAACACAATTAAATACTAAAAATAAAAATATATATGCAAATACTTGATGTTTTGTGAACGGGCAGACTTATGGCTATTTTTTATATACGGCGAATAAATATTTTAAGATAATTAAATGTTAAAATACAAAGAAATTAATTTAAGTCGTCTAAGCTATTATTTAGGTAATTTAGGTAAAAGTATTCCACCTAAATAATTACTTATTTAGGTGGAAAAAAAAAATATCCCGCTGAGTTTCTTTCGCCGGTTCTTCTCAGGTCCGAGGTGCTAAATTCCGAACCGGTGGTAGATTTTTGACAATCAATAAGCAAGTGTAAACACTTCTATATTGAATTAAGATTTTTGACTTTGACTTTGACTTTGACTTTGGGATAACCCACAATAACAATTTTTCATCCTTTACTGTTTACGAGAAATAATGGCTTATTTTCGAAGCGATTATAAATAATACAACATTAAATCTTATCCAATTAAGTACCTAAAATACATTGTGCATTTAATATACATCAATATGGTCTGTTACAACATGTAAATTCAATGAATATTTTCGAAGATGTTGCACATTTAAAACGCAGGGACATAGCGGTTTGTATTGTCTAATGACTGAAAAACTGTGAACGTTGTACGACATTCTGTAGTGTATTTAGTATGAGCATTGCACCCGTGCGAAGGCGGGGCGGGTCGCTAGTACTATATGTATTATATATAGCTAGCTATTCTTACGTATAATATAAATGCGAATATTTGTTACTTAATAACTCCAGAACTGAGATAGATCAATTTAGAATATATAAAGGCACATAGGTTACTTGTTATCCTGGAATGTACTAAACATCTTTCCTCGCGAGCGAAACCGCAGGCAGAAACTAGTATAAATTTAAAGTTTACATATCGTTCATAATTATTATTATTATTTTTTTTCAAAAAAAGGTTAATAAGTTTTCTTTAAAAGGATTTTAAAATTATTTTGTCACCATGTCATTTTCTAAGGATATACAACTGTCATATGACAGGAACCTTTATCATATTGCCATCAAAACAAACTCGCATATAAAGGCATTTTAAATCAACCAATAGTGGGTTACTTCAAAGGCCTATGTAATTCAAGACGCTGCAACCACCTAAAAACGACTTCGACCACCGCTAGAGACCTGCATCGTTTGAGTCTGTAAATTATGATGCCAATCTCGATACATCAAATACGTAGTTTCGAACACACTATAAAAATCTGGTCATAAAGTGAAGTTATTAAATCTATTAATTATATAAATAACTACATTAAAATAAATAAAAAAATAACATTAAGTAATTAGCTGTTTCCGCCCGGGATCGAACCGGGGACCTTGTGCGTGTGAAGCACACGTGATAACCGCTACACTACGGAAACGATGTTAGAATTGCTTAAAAGCTAATTGATATTACAATTGTTTGACAATTTAAAGGAACGAATATATATAATAAATCTGATGTTATCTCCCTTGTGCCTGAGTACTACTGTTTGGCGGTAGAATATCTGATGAGTGGGTGGTACTTACGGGCTTGCACAAAACCCTACCACCAAGTAAACCCTTATATAAATGTAACGCTTTATATCACCAATATACTAGAACCTTCTCCGAATTGGGCTATATCTTCTGATTCAAGTTTTATGTAAAATATATGTTAGGCGTTATAATAATGATTCTCCTAACTTATGAATATAGATTGTACAGTATAATAAGTGTATTTATAAACATTTTTTGAGATTAGTTTAAATCTTTTGTTAAAAACCTGAAACCGTATTGAGCTCAGTACAAAAACAATCGTCAAATACTTATTAATATGTTGACGACCTCCGTGGTCGAGTGTAAAACACCGGTTTTCATGGGCACGCCACTCCGAGGTCACGGGTTCGATTCCGGCCGAGTGGATGTAGAAAAAAAGTTCATTAGGTTTCTATGTCGCCTTGGGTCTGGGTGTTTGTGGTACCGTCGTTACTTCTGATATTCCATAACACAAGTGCTTTAGCTACTTACATTGGAATCAGAGTAATGTATGTGATGATGTCCATTGTTATATTTATGTTCCATGTGTTATTTCTTAATATACCTATATATAGTACCTGGTGTCTGTAGTTACACTGGCTCACTAACCCTTTAAACCGGAACATAACTCTTTATTGGAGATGTTAGATGTCAGATTGCATTGGAGATGTAAGGAATGTTTAACATTTCTTACAGCGCTAATGAGTATGGGCTGTGGTGACACACCATGGAAATATCGTAAAAAAAATTGACCGCTAGTAAAAAAAACTTGATTTACATTTAAATTACTTGAAATAAAAAAAAATTAACACAGTTTCCGTTACAAAGCTTATGATGTTATACATTTTTATTTTCATTCAATGGAATAGTTTTTTGAATTATTTGAAAAATACGAACGATAGGAAAAATTAGGTTAAGCTGGAAAAGTGTTTTTACTGTTACAATGAAAAGGGAAATAAAATAAATGATAAAATGGATTATTGGTTTAAGTTTTACTCGTGTTAACATATAGTATATACGTAAACAATGAACATATCTATATCATATATGAGACGAGCTACCCGTCGGTTCTGCCGGCTTACATTGAACTATTACTAATAACTAAAAAAATAAAAAAATCATACTTTTTACCGGCTAAGAAAGTTAAAATCCATGGTGGTTTTAAATTTGTTCTATACATATAAACCTTGATACGCTCTGTTTATTTATAAAAACCGCATTTAAATCCGTTGCGTAGCTTAAAAAATCTAAGCGTTTTACCACCGCGGTGAAACTTTATTCCTACAATAGAGTATCAAATGAAAGGGCTTACTTATAATGAGAATAAGTAAAAAAATAAAGTGACGTCACTGTAAACCAATATGGCGGAGATAGTTTTTAGTGTTTGCCTATAATATGGGTATCAAATAAAAGGACTTAGTGAGAATACGAATGCGAGTTTAATTACAAAAAAGCTAAAAATAAATTAAAACTTGTATTTTTAAAACAAACTTTTAATGCGCTAATAAAAATAAAAAAATAATATTCTACACTAAAAGTTTTACTGTTAACTTATTACGTAATTTCACATATAAAAGCTTGTCGCGAGATTTACTTATATATAGATAGATATACAAGTAAATTAAATAATTTAATACTATGTAGAGATTAGTTGTCTACCATTTAAACTTTATCGATACGAAGTTTACACTTTACGTATCAATAATAATATAATAATATTCCAAATTATATCTTTGTCACATGTGCGGTTGAAACACTTGTACCTTGGAGTAGTAGTGCGAAAACCTTCATTAAAAGTATCACCTCACCTTATTGCGTCCACTGGTGACAGGAGGCAGGTTCATTTATTGCCCAGAGGATCGGATCGATTAAACGAGGAAATGCTGCTAGCATTCTTGCCACCCTTAACTATAACTATTTTTCATTTATATTTGTATATAGTTAAGACCTTAATGTTAACAATTCTAATGCACATGAAATATTTATAGGGATAACTTCTTATGGGACGGTAAACCGCTTCGTTACGTAACGCGTTACGGCCCTGGTCTGGCTGACCTTTCTCTTACGCATACGGCAGCGGTAGGCGGGCTCCTGCTCTCTCGCTCTAGTCCACAGCGCTAGCCGTATTTCAGACAGTTTAAGTTAGCACTTCTGTCGGGCGTCGCGAGGCGCACACGGTTTTTTTATATAAAAAAAGTATGATAGAAGATATACTTATAAATACTATCAATACATAATACGATTCAAGCGACTTTAAACACGTTACGCGTTTATTTTAACGTTAATTTATTTCCGATAATAAATTGTAATTAATTTAAAACGACGCCACTCCGTTATACGACGATTAAATTGATATTCCCTTATTAATAATTAATATGGCGTCGATGAAATTATAACATTTGCAACGTCATGTTACAAACGCCATATTTAATTGCGTTAAAAAAATTTATCGTCATTTATTATGTTTTTTCGTGTTGTTTTAATGGCGATAAGGTTTTTGGTCCGAAAATCCTCAACAGCGCGATTTTTAAGACATTTTCTGCCTCGCCCAACCATTCTGTGGAACCAGCTTTCGCCGGCGGTTTTTCCGAACCGATACGACTTGGGAACCTTCAAGAAAAGAGCGTACTCTTTCCTGAAAGGCCGGCAACGCACCTGCAAGCTCCCCGGTGTTGCAGATGTCTATGAGAGGTGGTAGTCACGTTTGCCACCTTTGACATAAAAAAAAGAATAAATAAATTTGATTAATTACAAAGTCGAGATGATCATTAATCCACGCTCACCACCAACAAGAGGACACAAGATATGAACGAGGATTTATTATTGAATTTTCTTGTTAATTTTCAATGAATAACTAAGAAATTATTACAAATAACGACCTCCAACGGACCCTTTAAAGGCTATGTTAATAGTGACAAAGATATTTGTAAACAAGAGAAACTGCTGAGATGAGTTTCGGTCTAATAAAGTACTAGTTTTTACCAACGGCTTCGTTTGCTTATTAGGAGTTGGTTGTCAGGGGTTGTCAGGGGTTGTCAGGGGTTTGATTCACACAGTATTTAATAAATTATTTCCTATGTGTTATTCTGATGTATTAGCTATATTATTGTACATTTTTTTTATACATTAGCAGCCTATAAATTTCCCACTGCTGGGCTAAGGCCTCCTCTCCCTATGAGGAGAATATTTGGAGCATATTCCACCACGCTGCTCCAATGCAGGTTGGTGGAATACACATGTGGCAGACTTTTGTTGAAATTAGACACATGCAGGTTTTCTTACGATGTTTTCCTTCATCGCCGAGCACGAGATGAATTATAAAGACAAATTAAGCACATGAAAATTTAGTGGTGCTTGCCTGGGTTCGAACCCGAAATCATCGGCTTAGATGCACGCGTTCTAATCATTGTCCATCTCGGCTTTGATTATTATTATTGTAAAGTTTTATAAATATCCTTTCAGTAGTTTTTGTGTAAACGAGTAACAAATAAACACATAAACTTCCTATATATTAGTTGTTTCAAAAATTCACTAGATCGATTCAACTTGTCATTTCTTGCTGATAATAAAGGTTTAACATTTATACGCCTTTTAAATGAACATATTTTCGATTCTCATTTGAATTGAAGTCACCTTTTAAATATTTAAAAACGTTCACTAAGAAGTTAACGAAATAAATGTCGCTTCTCAATATATACTCAACGATGTGATGTATGTTCGTGAAAATATAAATGAATTTTCTAGAAATTGTGATGTGAACGCTCTCAATACAAGGAACAAACGTAAACTTGTTACTCTTGTTACACGACTACACAGGGTTAGTAAATCTTTTGTGGAACAATGTATACGCTTTTACAAAAGGAGCCCAGAAAACATTCAAAATGTTTATTTTTGTTTTATTTTATTATATAGGCTGGCGGACGAGCGTTTGGGCCACCTGATGGTAAGTGGTCACCATCGCTCATAGACAATGGCGCTGTAAGAAATATTGTGGAAACTAAGATGTTGTGCCTGTAGTTACACTGGCTCACTCACCCCTTAAACCGGAACACAACAATACTGTGTACAGCCGTTTGGCGGCAGAATATCTGATGAGTGGGTGGTACCTACCCAGACGGGCTTGAACAAAACACTACCACCAAATATAATGTTTTCTATACATACATACATAAGCAGCCCGTAAATGTCCCACTGCTGGGATAAAGGCTTCCTCTCCCTTTGAGGAGAAGGTTTGGAGCATATTCCACCACGCTGCTCCAATGCGGGTTGGCGGAATACACATGTGGCTGAATTTCGTTGAAATTAAACCGACCTTCACCGCCGAGCACGAGATGAATTATAAACACAAATTAAGCACATGAAATTTCAGTGGTGCCTGCCTGGGTTTGAACCCGAAATCATCGGTTAAGATGCACGTGTTCTAACCACTGGGCCATCTCGGCTCATTGTTTTCTATTGTAACGTTAAAAAGTCAAAAGATCGTTTGTATAGTAAAGGTTGTTATAGATTATAACACGCCTTACGAATAAAACGATCGCCTTTAGATCGTTTTAAAAATAAATCATATATAAACAGACCTGCCAAAAAACTTCTCAATAAGTTTCTTTCGCTGGTTTTTCTCAAATCTGAAATGTTTCTTTCCGAAATGGTACAATTTTGACAGGGAATAAGTGTAACGAATTTATGTTAAATAAAGATGTTTTGATTCGAATCTAGCAGCAGTTAACAATAACGATATGTAACAATAGTCTGTTAGATCCTTTAATACTTCAACATAGATTCAAGTCATTTGTAAAAAATACATTGTTAAAGAAGGCATATTATTCGATACAAGATTATATTGATGATAAAAAAACGTGGAGATAACGATTGTTGACTTCCAGGCAGGAGACGTTACATACATATATACAAATGTAATTGTATTTAACTAACATGACTGTATTTTTAGATGTTGAAAAAGAGTAACTACGGAGTTTCTTGCCGGTTCTACTCGGTAGAATCTACATTCCGAACCGGTGGTAGCTTTACTTTTAATATTTTGTCACATGACGATTCAAAAGCCTACTTGAATAAAGTATATTTTGATTTGATTTGATTTACATTTATAAATTACAAACGAAAATAAAAAAAAAAGCCTTTACTTCTACAACAATTAAGTTTTATATGAGTACTTATTCTAGGCTATACTAATGTTTGAAAAAATGTGTTAATGTTGTATATATAAATAGGCGTAGGCCTCTCCTATGCCTTTCCATATATCTCTTTCCCGTGTCTTTTGCACCCATATATCTGACTGAGAATATCTCTCCATCTTTTATTTGATCTTCCCTTATTCTTTTCCTCTCTCGTGATAACCTCTCTGTCACACGTTTTGTCCATCTATTGTTACACATCCTCTAGATATGTCCTGATTTGCTAATAGCTCTACTATTTTATGGACTACAAAAAGTTCTTAATTAATATATCCTTATTTATAATACAATACTATTCCACTTATCTACTTATATATATCGCAGTCATCTAGTTGAATCGGCTATTTCATTGTATGACTAGCACGTGCATTAAATGATAACATTTAATTGAATAACTAACGGACAACTCGTCAAGTTGTTTAATGTAACGTTCAACGTCTTGACTGAACGTCATTTAGCATAGTCGTTGAATGGGATATAGCTGACTTTGTAATGTTTGGTTAGGTTAGGTTAAAAAATGAACATGAACAATAGGAAAAAATGAACAAAATTACAATCACCTGACTGTTTTAGGTTCGCTGTCCAAAGGGCTATGTTACAATCCGCTACCTAGTTGGACGTTGAGTGACGCTCGTTCAGTTAACGTTCGGACCTAGTCATTCAATTAAATGTCGTCATTAAGTGAACGCGCTAGTCATACAATCAAATAGCGGATTCAACCAGATGATTGCGACATATATACTTCAAATTTCCGATACCAACTTCGCCGATATTGAATTTTTTTCAACCCATAAAAAAATCCATAGAGTATTCAAGATAGACCAATAATATCGCGAAATTAAAACTCAAAGTTGTTTCTTCTGTGAATGAAATATATCTATACATAGTACAAAACATACATACACGCTTAGATCATTTAAGCTACGCAACAGAATATTTTAATGCGGTTTTTATCGAAGTGATTCAAGGCGAAGTTTGATTTTTTTTATATTATGTATAATACAGGCATCAGTTTACAAAAACCAAGAATGTCATCTTTCTTAGCCGGAAAAGAAGCTGGTTCTTCGATATAAAAGTTGTATATATACATTGGAACGGGTCGCTAGTACATAATATTCTGTAAATATCCCACTGCTGGACTTAGACTTAAATTATTCTCAGACACAACTAAAACTAAAACAATTATTATTATTATTACTGTATGAAATAAGCCGGCTTTGCAATTTAGTTCTTGATATTTTAGTATAAAAATTCGTTTTGGGAATATCCTTGATAAATATATATTTACTAATGCGTGTGAAAGAGAGAGATATACTCCAAATTAAACGCTAGCAAAACCGCAAGGTGGTTGGTAAATAAGACAGTCTGTTGTCGTTGACTTTTTTATTCTATAATATATCTATCTAGCAAAATTGTATTTTTAACAGTATTGTTTCGTAGAACTCTCGTAGAATACACGTAGTAATTACGTAGCATCGAAACGAAACGCCGTAGCCATCGTAAAAACAACGATTTATACTTTATATCGAGGTAAGTTTATTTTATTTTTTATTAAAGCTTTGTTTGTTTATGCCGAAGTTATCTATAGTTATAAATTAATGACCGAAGTATGAAACAGTAGTCAGTTTTGAGTGATAATGCAATAATATTATTCTGAAATTCGTTCTTAAAATTCGCATTAGAGAAGGAATCTTTCTGTATAGTAAAAAAAAATCTTCCCTTAAAGGAATACTTGCATCGGAACTAAATTGATACAATAAGGGTCCAAAGATGAGTCTCTTAAGTGGTGGTGGAATTACTTTAAGGCAACGTTTTCAGATGATGAGTTGGCGATACCCAAAAAAATACCCACAGACACCTACTACGAACAGATTACTAAAAACATTAAAAAATCTCCTTTAAATAAATTGTTCTGTAATCAAAAACTTTCCCGAAATTCGGATACAAAGACAAAAATTTCATTATTTCTCGCAGGCCATACGCGCGGTTTATAGCAGCTATATTTAGCACTTAAATTTAAACCAAAATGTTAATATTACCAGGGCCTATACGAGATGAGGAGTTTGTCCAGCCACGCGTGACGTCATCAGGTGCGTGCGACAGAGACGGACATGTCGCGTTTCAGATTAAAGTAATGCGTCGTTTGACATGTCGTTTGGTACAATGCGAATTTTGGAAGGTAGAGTTCTTTGGTTGCAACATTTCATCTGTTACGATGACTGACACTTTTCTGACAATCGCGTACTGGTTTTAATAATATTTTTATACCTTCGTCAACATTATAAAGAAAATTCCTCAAAAAGAGGTCATGAGGTCTTGGTATAAAGAGCACAAAGAGCCCTCAAATCAGCTGGATTAACTACGCGAATAACAAGATTTAGAGGGCAAAGAGGGTACCCAATGGTACTAATTAGAGGAGGACTAAAACCCGCACTGGAAAATTAATGGGTGTAGGAACGATGGGCGCCTGAACCAAAGTGAATACAGACCGTGGGCTGTAAGCCACAGATTCCGATCTCGGGTTCAGACCTTAGGTCGTGCCGTTAGAATCAAACACAAGATATAATTGAAAAGTCCTGATTTTCTTTTGAGTCTGTCTAAATATACTCAGTAGTGTCCCGGAGTCTGGAAGTTAGACTTACCTGCCTTGGTCAACACGTAAAGCCGCTTCTTGTGCTTTTTCCTGTCATGCCGGATTATGAAAGAATCACCTTTGTGTGAATACTTGTGGACTATTTTAGAAGAATACATTGCCTTTGGTCAGTTCAATATATATTAATTATAAATACTAAAGGAACATTTAAAGTTTCCACAGAAATATTTTATATAGACAAAAAACTGCGTATAAATAAAATACTAGAACAAATAACAATAATTATATCTTATAATAGGAGTTGAAATTTTAAAATATTAAAATATATGTGAATAATCTCTTTCGCTTACGATTTAAACCAAAACGAATTCGCCAGCGACGAACAAACAGGGATTTTCGTATAAAACATTGATTAACTCCCCGACCTGCGCTGATTTTTGGGACCATAAATGTATTTGTAAAGAGGCCTTTTAAAGCCCTTTAATCCATTTTAATTGTATTATTTAAAATTAAAAGTGACTTTATTAAAATGTTGATATTGAAAAGTCGTTAATGTCGCCCTTTATAAATATAGCTTACATTTATTTACTGATATATTTAATAGTGTTTTATTGTCTCCTAAGGGAGCGAAGGTGATCTCGCTACTGCCATTCCGGTTGTCATTCTCCTAAGAGCCCTCTGAAATCCCCGCCTCAAGCGTCCACTGCCCCAGGATCACGTCCTTATGACCCCCGGACGTTGGAGCTGTCGTATTTGAACCTTGGACCAACAGCCAGTGAAAAACTAGCAAAAAACAAATGCCATTGTAAAAAGACCAGTCTAAACAAAGAGTTGGGAAGTGAATAATTGTTATCATGTATCAACAATTGCGTATGAAACCAATGCATTCAGTAAATGAAATTTAAATAGAAGATACTTTTATCTATATCGAATGGAGTTAGACATCAACTCATTATCAGACATTATTATATCCGAAATTAAGTCTATTCGTTCACGTTCATAATACATCTGCTTTTTTGATATTCCCTTAACTATGACACTCTCTGCTGTCACGTTTTCTCTACGTCATACTGACGTTATTGGCAATAAATAAATCCTAATTAAATCCTAATTTTTGTTGCTTTGACACATATATGTATATTACAGGTAACAAAGATAGCCACTTGGACTATATCGTATATGACGTAGTTACTTATTTTAAATATTGATATTAAACCTGTAATGACATGTATACAGTTTTGGTAAGAAATAAAAAATAATAAAAAAAATTGTCGTGCGTTATTCACGTGATAACTACTCAACGTATCGATATGAGACGAAATCGTCCGTAAAAATAATAATAGCCTATATTATTATTTTTTATTCCATTGATCTTTCACCTTTTTTTATTTAATACCCAGTGATGCGAGCGAGTAACGCCTAGTATATGTTACATTTATTGAAGCCGAAATGTCCCAGCAGATCTCGTGTCTTGAAACCGCATGCTAATTCGGATCCCAGAAAGCAGCGCACATTTGTCAAGTGATTATTTTTTTTATAATTAAACTTAAAATATTTTATTTATATAAGTCCCAGGGCTCCTAAAGTGCACTGTACTGGACTTATTGGTAGAGCTGTATGCGAGACCCTCTGAATGGTTGGTTATATACACATAGCATATTAGTTCCCAATGTTTCACTTTCAGACCTGGCCTATTCGTTAGTTTTAAAAAAAATAGTTACTTAATATGAGTGCGTGAGTACGATTAAATTGAAACTGAAGCTAATCCAGAAATGCAAATTGTATAATCGTTGCCAAAGTTTAGATTGTAAGGTTTGATTCGCTCGGTTTTCTTGAACTTCAATACTGGAATTATGTACCTTTCGACTTTACTTAACCGTAAAGTAACTTCATCTTTGGATAAGATGAAGTTTGCGAATCAAATATTTATCTGGAATCAGAGGACTGAGTCCCGCGGGACGCTGTGCCTTCACTTGACGACCCTTGACGATGGTGCCTAGTTTAGGAGATCACAGGAAATTATAAAAATAAAAATATACTGGAATATATTGTATATATATATTAGAATCGTCATATTACAGCGTTGAATTAATGTAGTAAAGCTACCACCGGGTGGTCAAGTAACTCCGAGAAAAACCGGCAAGAATCTCAGTAATTAAGCTTTTCCACCATTTTAATTACATATTATGTCAGTAATGTACAATTAAATTCAAATAAAATCTATTTTATTCAAGTAAACTTCACAGTGAAGCCTTTTTGAATCGTCGATATTAACTACCACCGTTTCTGAAAGCAACCTCCAGCGAGAATAAAAGGCAAGAAACTCTTATATATCCTGCCTAGATATCAATTAATACTAAGTCACGTTTTTTTTTATCTTTCATATAATCTTGTATTGAGTATTATGCCTTATTTATCGATGTTTATTTGACACGAACTTTATTTTTTTTAATAAAGATTAAGGCTGTTTTATCTCAAAGAGAGCTCTCTTCCAGGCGTTTTTTTTTTTTACTTTTTAATTATTATCGTTTTAACATTCTTCTTAATAGGAATGGTAACTATAAAGTATATAAGTTTATTTATACTGATACTCTTACTAATAATTCATTGTTTGTACTAAAACGCAAATATCAGTCATTTACGATTTCTTAAAAATCTTTTTCGTTCTAAATTTAAATGTAAAGACAATATGACAGGCTCCTGGACTATAAGGGTATACGCTGATGCGTCACATTTTTATGAGATATAAAAGAGAGGCACGTTCTCATCCTGGTCCATGAAAACTTGATCCCTGTAGTAATGCTGTCTTAAAGGCGTTAGAACTGATAAATATATCTAATACTATGTGCAGGTACACTTACCTTTTTATGTTTATTGAGCCTTAATTATATTATTGACAATAATTTTGGACGATAGGACATCAAGACTTAGGCTCAGTGGTAAAATACGTAGATTTTTGTTTGTTTTAGTACATTTTACGTTAAAAATCGTGATGACCCAGGGATTATAAGACACGAATCTCGACCGTGGATCTGAGTCCAAACACGGACCAAGCACCACTGAATTAATGAGCTTGATATGTATTTATGATACAAAAATGTGAATCTACCAAATTTATTCACTAACCCGCGTTGGAGCAGCGTGGTGGAGTAACCTCAAAACTGGTTCAAAGGGGAGAGAAGGCCCGTGTCCAGCAGTGGGGACGTTAACAGGTTACTTACTTACGAAAAACTGAACATCTGTACTATTTTAGGAGAGACTCGGGCTACTCGTTATGTGTTGTGTATATATTGTGTTGTCGTAGTTATTGTCTCAGGTGAAAGAAGACAATTAAACAGACTAGAACTAATTAAATTAAAAAAACAAAATTATTTAAACTAAACTAAAATTAAACGAAAAAGCGTTACAAAAATTTTAAAATTTTAAATTTTCTTAATCTTTATTTTTGAGCAAAATCTCAGGAAAATGTCTTTTTATAGTATTATAGAAAAACGAACTTTCAAGAACTATTTGCAATTTTTCGCTTCTTTGAAATAATACCTCTCGATACCAGGAAGATATAAATTGAGTTTTGACGTCAGATGCACAATTGCATAAAGACGCCAAACGTCCGTAGTTTCCAGAAAAAATATAATCTATAATATCTTGGGGACTTGGGTCACCAATTGAATTTTTATATGAAGTGATTTCTCACAAAAACCTCTGCATTTATCGGTAAAAAAGGTAACTCTTTTGAGAATATTTCAATGTATTATAATGTTTTCTTATGAATTTGAAGTCTATTGTTTCTGGTAGAGGATGGGCTTAGTGATAAGGTCGTGACAAATCTGAAAAATCCAATATCATATAAGCCATCTCGGAGGACCCCAACGCCGGACCTCAAGAGATTATCCATCGTTTATGTAAGCCATCGTTATAGGTGCAAATTTTGTTATTGGCAAAATAGTAAGCGGATATATTTCTTAGAATTCCTTTCCAAAAAACTTGTTTATTTATTTTATTATTAACTGATAATGGAATCCAAATTCATTGGAATCCTTGATTCTCTTATATTGTCATAAGCTATAAAGTTAAAATGAAAAACGCTATCCACTTAGGTATTAGGGTAAACCTAAAATAAATCAAGATGTTTATCCTCGATATAACAGAGTGGTTGATTTTAGTCAAATCTTCTTGGATTTTAGATTTCCATTGCTTTTTCTCACCCTCGTACCACGACAGTGAACTGAGTCTGAGCTATTTAATCGTTTGTTAAGGTTTGGGTCTAAAACTGAATTATATACTGCGACGGCAAACGGCATGAAGCTCTCATATACCGTCGTCTGTGTCCGCCACCGTTTTTTCTCCATAGCATACAAACTTCTCTAATATATTATTGCAATAGTAAGAAAAATATTAATTGACTTTTACTTTACTTAAATATTAATACAAATAATAAATCTGTATAAATACTTTTGCGCAGGTCTACAATAGACCCGATCGAAATGTATCCAAAATTATAGATCGTTATTAATAAGGATTTTTTAATTCACAATATATATCCCCATATTACTCGGTGGTACCACCCACTCATAGGATATTCTACCGCCAAAAAGAAATACTCAGTATTGATGTAACTACAGGCACAAGGGACATAACATCTCAGTTCCCACGGTTGGTGGCGCATTGGTAATGTAAGGAATGGTTAATATTTCTCATAGCGCCACTTACCATCAGGTGGCCCATTCGTATAATCGAGATATTTCGATATTAAATCAAAATTATTATATTCAATGACATGACAGTTCAACGGACGCCCATGTTTGACGTTTACGGGTGCGTTCAGAAAGTGTGCTCGAAATAATAATATCGTGCAGCTGTACAGTAGTGAGTACATTTATATTTGTTTAGTTTTATTTATGTATTAATCAAACATATAGTTTTCATTCACTTAAATTGAATTAAATAAACATAACTGACATTTAAATTAATTAAATGTTATGCCATGTGTAACCTTACAACGTCAAATTTATATCTATGGCGTAATAAAATAGCGAGTGTTTAATTTCAAATACCATTCACAAACACTTAGCAGTACAGAGAGATACAGAGTCGTCGATGTAATGGACAATTATATTGTTAATTACTTGTTAATGTTCTCAGTGCTTAGTGATGCTAAGTGAGCGCTTGATTTGTCTATTATTAGATTTAAGTTACAACTTAAGGACGTAATGCGAGATTATGAAACGCATTTAGCAATTAGGAATGTTCGCATCGAATCTATTTTGATTGTTTATCTAATATGTATTATTAGTCGTGTTCCTGATTATATATCCCATTAGAGACATTATTCAAGAACACATCTAATTTTTTTTAGTAGGGATAGAGTGAGAGAATATTGGAGGGGAGTATTGGATGTACCCTCATTTTAATTCGGTCACTGCAAACTAACTGAATTCCATAAGGAATTTATGTCAGTATATATATACTGACATATATATATATGTGTGTGTCATAGTGTTTAATTTGACAATTAGGAAATTGGATTTGATTACATTTGAATGTATTGTAATTTTCATAACATTTGTGTTTTTCTCACTCATTTAAAGTTTATTTGACGAGTATTTTTTTATGTTGGTAGGCAAATAAAAAGACCACGTGATGGTAAGTGGTCACCAACACTCAAAGACATTGATACTGTAAGAAATAATAACAATACCCCACAACGCCTATGCACCACCAACGTTGAGAATGAAGATGTAACGTCCCTTTCGCCTGAAGTTTACACTGGCTCACTCGCCTGTCAACCAGGAATACAACAAGCTATGGATCATTGAGAGTCAACAATAAATCTACTCTAATTGTAACTGCTTGATTAATGTTTTATATCAGTAACTACGAAATTATAATTGTGAAGTGATTTAATATTGTAAAACTTTAATTAAATTGTACGGAACCTATAAAACCTGCGACCACTTATGAGTATCAAAACTTTCCTTCACTCTAACATTATAAATTAAACTTGATACAAAACGTTCAATGTATAGAGAACACATTTAAAATTCTCACTAAAAATAGCGCAAGTCAGTACAGCTATAAAAATGAGTATTATGCAAAACCTTAAAGGATTTTGATATTTCCATTTTGAGTTTTCCATTCATTTCAATCATTTCAATGTTTTAACACTTAACAAATCTTTGTCTATTTATTTGATTATTGCAGAGAAGATAAACCTTTGGATGCCACAAAATATGGTCCTTCGTACCCGGATGACTAGACTCTACCCTAAGCAAATAATATTTAAACCACACAAATAAATTAAATTTACCTATTTATCTGTGTTTTCAAAATTGCTGTCATTTAATGTTAAGTTACCCATACGAAACAACTCTCAATTTTATCATTTCCTTTATTCCGTGGTAATCTACATAACAGATATAAAATACAATTGTAAATATCACAAGATTATACGTGAAATTTTAACTGTAATTATTTTTCTTGTACTGTAATGTGAGGCAATGAAAAATATAATATGGTGCTTCAATAACAAACAACAACAAAATCGGCTGCCTTGAGGATGCAGATTTCAAGTTCATGGGAAAAACAACAGGTCAGGGTATTATAAGGTCATTGATCTTTTCTAAAAAAAATTCTTTAGCAGCTCGAAAGCTGGAAATTAAAAGTGTGTCAATTCCCTCACCTCGAGACGTAAGCACGTTAAACCTTTGGTGCTGTGGTTGAGCTATTTCGTCTTGGATTTTTCGTCCCAACGGATTCTGAGAGTGAGCAAATAGAGACTGTGCCTGTGTTTGCACAAACACTTGTACACTATTATATAGATATAATGCAGTTGGTTGGTTGGTTTTTCCTAAAATATTCATGGATACTGCAGCTCTCCGTATATTAACAACTGTTGTTTTGTTAATAAAATCACTAACACACAAGGAATGATTCAAATCTGACGAGTAGTTGCTGAGATGTATTTGCCCCAAGCATTGCTCACTTCTACTCGTGCAAATCCGCTCTGCGTGTAAGCGAGTATATTTATCGAAGTGTGACTGAGCTTGTCAATAATAGTACCGTTTATATCTTGATTCGATTTCGTTTACACGAGCGTACGATCCATATAAGTATCGTAAATTTCATTGATTTTTATGTTGAAAACTCTTGTGTTTTAAATATATTTTTAATTGTTCACTAACGTTGATATAAAACGTCAGTGAGGTCGTAATTGATGAATTTATTACTAAAATAATAGAGTAGTAATTTCTCATGGAGCAATTTTTACGTTAATTTTAAAATTGATTACGGATGCTGAGCCTCAGAATATGGATGAGGCATTTTAATATTATATTAATCTTGATATGGTTTAACAGTATATAATGAATGTATTTTAAAATTAGAGATTTTTAGAAATACTTTACAAAAATTTAAATATAAAGGTAATTAATCATAAAATTTAATTAAATATACACAAGTTTAGACATTTAAAGTTTTTTCGAATTTATGTTTACAGAAATGAACATATAAAAATTCGCTTCGAAAATAAGCCATTATTTCTCGTAAAAAGTAAAGGCTAAAAAATGGTTATTGTGGGTTATCCCTAAGAGATCAACATTACCATCCCGGATTTTTTTGAAGACCTTTTTAACGTGTACAATACTGTAGTACATTATTTTGATCTATCTCTCCACAGTTCACATTGCAAACGCTATGCAAGTGCCAAAAAATGCATATAAACCTACCTTTTGAATCAATCTATCGAATAAAAACCGCATCATTTTAAAGATCTAAGCATACATAGGGACAGACAGCGGTAAGCGACTTTGTTTCATACTATGTAATGATAATATAAATGATACAAGAAAACCATTCCTTAAATGTTATGTTCCGTGTACGTATAGAGCCTGTGCCTCGAGTACTGCGACGGTAGAATATCTAATGAGTGGGTGGTACCTACTCAGACGGGCATAAACAAAGCTATACCGAAATTACAACTGGTATAAGTTAATGTATATTTGTTTAGCAGTTCATACAGTGAGATATTACGGAAAAACTTATAAAACCATTAAATACCTTCTCCAGTGGAATAAAGCGTTTCTCCCTTCGTGGTTGGTAATAAATTCGTTAAGTTTAAATGGATGGGCCATGCGATAGCTCAATTAGACCTAACGTTTCGTAAGCCTGAAGCCTAAATCTAGGTTACAATGACAAATGATGGAGACACTTCTGACTTCATAATCTTTATATGTAACTATAAAAAACACACACACAAGTATAAGGATGTATTTCCAAGTAGAGCCATAACAAACTCGAGACTCAATGCAAACCACGATCGTGAATTGTCAGGGAGTGATATTCAACTTTGCTTTTATAATTATAAAAAAATTAATGTGAATCCTATGAAAAAAACCCCCACTGGGTAATCTCGACTCGATATTAGGATGTATCTTAACAGATAATGGCGGGTTCTAAACCCAGGCGAGCACCATTGAATTTCTATGTGCTTAATTTGTTTATGATTTACGTAGTAATCTACATGTATCTAATTTAAGTGAAATTCTGCCACATGTGTATCTGTCAATTGGCATTGAAGCAGCGTGGTGGAATTACTCCAAGCTTGAAGGTCAAAGAGAGAGAAGGCTTTAACTCAACCCGGCTTGATACGGGTACATAACAGACACAATAATAAAAATTAACAACGTTAGATAATCATTAAATGACAATTATTATAAAATATTATTAAAAACTTTTGTATATCAAAACAATTACAAAAAATAAGTTTAAATATAATTATATAAAACCATATACAATAGAAAGAGAGAGAAACAAAGAGAAAGAGAGAGAGAAACAAAGGTCGCCTGGAGAGGGCAAAACGCTTTCTGCCGTCTTCGTAACCCGCGTAAAAGGACTTCGTTTCAATAAATGTCACGGGAAATACGTCCCGTATTGTCTCTTCTTGATTCAATAGAGCTATGCTGTTCCAACAAGCTGAAAACCAACGCAGAACACTATCGTAAAACGTCAGTAAGTAACATGATTGATAGTGATTGATTATAACAACGCTGATATTAAAAGAATACACGCATCATCAGAATCAGAATAGTGTACTTTATGCAAGTGTATTTATCTAATATCAAGATCTATATCATGAATTTAAAAATAATAATATTATTTCATTATCTATTTTGTAAAACATTCAAAAAGTCTCGCTAGGTTAGACTGTTCTTCGCAGGTCTGAGGTATTTTTTCCGAACAGCTGATAGATTTTTGCCCATCAATAAGCAAGTGTAACGCTTCTATATTAAATAAATATTTTGTCTTTGATTACAATATATATTTTATAATGATGAGTTTATTTACTAATAAACTCTTATTAAGCAATAAAATTAATTAATAGTGACTTGAGTGTGCCATTTCTTATACTCACAACTCTGTGGCATACCCTAATATATTACCGGCATCGACCGGCTCAGACCGGATGAAACCGGATTTTTACGCTATAAAACCAGATTTTAACGCCTGAGAGTAGTTAATCTGTCTGTTCGAATTCAAAGAAAAATATTTTTACTTAGTAAGAAATTCGAATTCATCTTGAGAGCTCAATAATTATATAAAAAAAAAAAACTTTATTTTTATAGTTGTTAATCTAAATCTATACTATTATTATAAATGCGAGGGTAACTGTCTGTCTGTTACGCTTTAACGGCTATACTACTAAACCGATTTCGACGAAATTTGATATGCAGCAAGCGTCAACCCCAAGGAAATACATAGGCTCCTTTTTTTATTAAAGCCTACGACCGTATAAATTTTATTATAAAATAATTTTCAACTTGGGTTGCGATTGAAGTATTTTTGCAATATTCCCAGGACAACTAAAGGATTTTTCAGTTGCAGCACGTGCTCTGGGCATACACTTATGCACTAAAATCTATCCTGCGCAGTTCGAGTGTCTCCTACGAGAATGACACCGTGACCAAAATCGGACTTCATATCATCTGTCTCAAGGAAAAAGAGTTGAAGTGCCATAATTCTGCTTTTGGGAAATGATATTTAAATTAAAGATTTCATCTTTTCCACTGGCGATAAGTTTCCATACCAAAACCCCTTCAAAAGACCGTTCAAATAAATGTAAAACTAAAGGATAATAATTTCTAAGCAGTATCCACATAAAAGGTACGAATAAAAATACTGTAAATCAAACTACCCGGTACCAAGCATAGTATTTGGAGTTCATATCTCATCCTTACGTTAAATAAGATATATAGCGTTATATTTACTTAAAATATATGTATAATAACAATAAATAAAACCTAAAACGTTACCTGGTGATGCATTTGTTTACCTTTATGGTGTACGGTTGGCGACATGCTTATCTTAAGGAAAATATAGTCTTTATTTGTAAAGGGATAAGGGTCCGTTCGGACATTTGTCGTTTATTGTACATCGGTACGCCTAATGTCCGTTTTATTGGCGCATTGGTGTCCGGCGCGTGGCTAGATAAAGGACATCGCAATGAATGGAGATTCTGAAATTTATTTCCTTTTAATCGCTCTTATATTTACAAATTATTTGAACACGCTAATCCAATTTCAAAACTGATTTCAAAATGATTTTAGCATTAGGTGAACCTTTTGTTAAGGAAAGTAAAAGATCATGATGTCTTGACACCACAGGTGACCACATCAAATGGCATATGTGTTCAACTCCCCATGATAAAAAAAAGCAAATACTATTTGATGGCGTACTTTAATCTAGTTGTATTCATTTATATATATATACATTAAATCGTCGTTTCATATCCATTTTTTTTCGAAATTATTATCTTTCATTTTTTTTTATGTAAGGTGTGGCAAATGAGCCGGAGGCTCACCTGATGGAAAGTGACTACCACCGCCCATGGACATCTGCAACACCGGGGGGCTTGCAGGAGCGTTGCCGGCCTTTCAGGAAGAAGTACGCTCTTTTCTTGAAGGTTCACAAGTCGTATCGGTTCGGAAAAACCGTCGACAAAAAAAAGAAAAAAGTCATGAAATAATATATACATGATATATTTAATATTTACATAATGACCCAAAGTGAATAAAATATTTGGTCGTCTCTCTGGACTCTTTGTCTTTAGAAGAATCCGATTTAGTCTAAATCTATCTCGAAATTATAAACGTTTTGTGTAACATTCTAATGATAATTTGACATGACACAACTAAAAGCTAAAGTAAACAAAGTTATGTCACACGAGACGACTCTATGGATTGTTTTGTCCAAGGACGTGTGAAGGAACGTTCCTCTAAGTTATAGTCAATAATATACATCACCTTTGCTTAGAGAACGTTAACAGATCAGGGTTGTCTCGAAAACTGGGACATTCAGATACATACATTATATTGTGAGATGGTTTCTTAACGTTGGATTGTTTAAACATGTTTAAATTATTCAACATACACAAGGTTCGGACATGATATAGAAATATACGAAGCAATACTTTAACAATACATAAATATTAACATAATTATCCCACAGTTAGGTTGGAAGGTTTGGAGTTTATACCAAGACCATGCTCCATTTCGGGTTGGTTGATAAACGTATATTGAATCAATGATTGAATTGTAAATCTTAAACAAAAATTATGGGTTCAATTTTGGCTAAGCAACACGGATTTTTATTCGCTGAATTTTTATATATAATAAGTAATCACGTGTTCTGTGTTAAAATAAATCATTAAGAGGAATCCTGCATATTTTAGATGATTCTGCTACATGTGCTTCTACCAACCTGCAATAGCTCTTGAGATCTCCTGGAGGACTAAGCCTGAGAGCGCGATATTTACAGGCTCTAAAACCATTTTTAAAGTGATAAAAGAATGCAAGTGACCATACATAGATATTTGCCGATTTTATAAACATATAGATTACTGTGCAACGCACACATGCTCACACACACACTTTCAAAGGGACTTTAAAATCACACAACAATTCGACCTATCAATTTCGATTTGATATGATGATGAACTCCTGACCAATTTTGGTCACGGCGGGTATTATTAAGACCGATTAACCAACTGCGCAATATGTAGTACCCAAATGTATACACAAACACATTGGACTCTCTGTTCCGCCAGACCAGAAAAAGTTCAGGCAAATATCTTTACGCGCTCTCCAAGACACGGGAATGTGGACACCTCTATCTTTCAGACACCGGACTTTTGCTGAAAATTTTCCTACTCGTCTGGGATTTGAACCCTCGGGAACTGCGGCATTAAATCTACTACACGAACAAGACAGTCAAAGTCACCCCGAACTATTTTATTATTAAATATATACTAACAAAGCCCTTAGATGCTCCAGCCTCGGTATTTACAATACGAATAACTAGACTACGTTATTACGCTCATATGTCTTGTCTTAATACACCTGAATAGGTCTATAATAAACCTTGGCTATAGTTAATGGTGTTTTATTGACTCCATACAACAGTGTACAAGCGAATAAACTTCGCACCGGCACAATTAATGGCATTATTGCGTCATATTAATTAGTCCAAATGGAATTGTTCAGAGACGTCCATAATACTAAATATTGATTTGTTATTGGAAAAAGGCTCATAAAAACATTAGAATAGATACACCGACGTCACGAGAAAATA
Source organism: Vanessa atalanta (assembly GCF_905147765.1). NCBI lineage: Eukaryota > Metazoa > Arthropoda > Insecta > Lepidoptera > Nymphalidae > Vanessa > Vanessa atalanta. The sequence continues at coordinate 1,506,744 of NC_061896.1, forward strand.
TCTGTGGAGATGTGTTTTTTAAGAACTAGTGAATAATAAAAATACAGACTAATAAATACAGAATACTAAAAAAAAAAATTGAAGGCATACTGCCTTTATTAGACAAAAGCCAACGTGTCTATGTTCTTAAGACACGACGTTTTTGTCTCCACTCAATTTTAATATGTCTTATTAATCTCATCTCAGATCAGCTCAACGGTGGATTGAACGTCATAACATCTTAAAGAAACATGTGTCAGTTGAAATTCTGCTTCATGTTTCCACCTAACCACATTGGAGCAGCGTCTTAATATAAGCTCCAAAATACTCCTCTAAAATAGTGGTCTTTGACCAGCAATGAGACATTTACAAATTATATAATTAATTTTTACCATATAGTTTATTATGCAGAACTACACGCACACATGCTTACACACACATTCAAAAGGCCTATAAAAGCATTCAATAGTTCTATCTTCTTCTTCTTCTTCGAGTGCCACTCCGACTAGCGAAGGTTGGCAGTCAGCTTTGAATACTCCTTCTTGTTCTTCGCGAGGCGAAAGAGATCGACAGCACTCGCAATTTCCATCCAGTCCATTCTCGGATGTTGATCTATCAAATTGAGAAGATGCTGATGTTGATGCAGCGGACACGTTATTATTATTATTATAATTAACAGAAGGAACTGGATTTAGTAGACACAAGACTGATTGGAGTCGTTCCAATAAGATGAAACCTGAATGATACCTCGAACCTTTTCGTAGTTTGTATTTGTTGATATTCATGCAGAAAATATATGAATTTAATTGGAATTGATTGGAATCGATGTTTTGAAAAGAGTAAAAACTCACTTTCTTAACAGTTCTTCTCAGTAGAATCTACATTCCGAACTGCTCTGGTAGGTATTTAATATAATTCTATATACGTAATAATTCCAAAGTCCTACTCGAATAATGTACGTATATTCATGATTTAATTCGATGGAAACAACTCTTAACTCACTGTTAAGGGTCCTAACCCCATTTCAAATTTCTACCCTTTATATATCCAACTAAGAAGTTATTCAAATTCCAAGTCTCAAATTGGCGGAATCGTATAGTTCGAAAAAAGCTAAAAGTTGTATCAAATCTATTGTAAGTTCGGTACAGTCGAGTTCAGTAAGTATCGTTACTGAGAAGGCTTTTGTGAAGAATCACAGATAAAATACAATTAGTTACAAATACGGTTTTGAATTTAGTACCGTCAACAAAACATATTTTTGAATAGATAAAAATTAACGAGGTTTTCTCAATGATAAATTTAAATAGAGTACCTACCTTAGACTTACATGCCCAATGAGACTCAGCTCCCCAACATATGCGGTTAGAAATGTTAGACAACCAACTGATGTTAATATTGCTTGATTAGTATACTTTGCCACGAAATTCTGCCACATGTGTATTCCGCCAACCCGCATTGGAGCAGCGTGGTGGAATATGCTCCAAACCTTCTCCTCAAAGAGAGAGGAGGCCTTTATCCAAGCAGTGGGACATTTACGGGCTGTTTGATGTATGTTTGATGAGTATACTTTGGTTACTTTCATAGTATTCTTAGAGCATTTTGCTTTGGGGTAACGTTACAGATATTGAAACTGTTGTCATAATATAAAAAAGAGCTGTCCGGTCTGTTTATAATGTTCGAGATGTTTTTAATAAAGTGTTTATACTTACAGTTGCTCCACAATATGTTATCAACAATATTATGTATATTTAGAACATGATAAATCTTTGTATAGACTCGAGGAGGAAAGATGAACTAATAACACCTAGTTTCCGACTTTGTAAAGTTAACACATCCTTTTTGGTGCGCGGTATTCGTTTCTATAAGATTCCACAGTCATTTGTAACTTGGCCTATTAACAAAATTTAAATCGCATGTCGAAAAAACATTGATAAATAAGGCATATTACTCAATACAATATTATAGTAATGATAAAAAGCGTGAGCTTAGTATTTGTTGATTTCTAGGCTGGATTATTGACATACTCTGTTATTGGAATGGTTGAAAAGAGTAACTAGTGAGTAACTGAGTTTCTTCTCGATAGAATCTACTTTCCGAAATAGTGGTAGCTATACATTTAATACAGCACGTAAACATGACAAAATAATATTTTGATTTTGAGTAAGAATAGATAAAATATCACATAAAATTTACTTTAAAATTATACAGCTACATAATATATCATAAATATATATAATATAGAATTAAAAAAATAGAATCTTTAGATTTTTTTTTTAAATTTAGAATAAGTACATAACAATATCCCGAGGTCCTGGGCTCAAACTCTAGGTCGGGCCTATAAAAGGTTAATGGATGTTTCTATCGAAAAAGTTCTGAGTAGCGGGCCGAGTTCTGGAAATTAGAAATAAGTACACTCCCGTGAATCGGAAAACGTGTAAATCTAACAGACCTGGTCCTGAACTCTTTATGGTCCTATTGTAAATTTAGTGTTCTATAAGATAATGTGAGAGTAAGTGAAGGAATAAAAAATGTACCAATGTTTGCGCACACACCCTTGTTTACTATAGGTCCACTAGCCTACTATCCATATATACATATATATATATATTTTTTTTTTTTAGCATTAGCAGCCCGTAAATGTCCCACTGCTGGGATAAAGGCCTCCTCTCCCTATGAGGAGAAGGTTTGGAGCATATTCCACCACGCTGCTCCAATGCGGGTTGGCGGAATACACATGTGGCAAATTTCGCTGAAATTAGACGCATCATGTCTTCTTCTTCCATACTTCTCTGTCGGACGTCATCTCACAAGTAACATTCTTTCTAACCATATCGTTTTTCACACAATCCATCCATCGTTTCTTTGGTTAATGAGGACATATTTATGTTATGTAATAGGTAGACGGATGAGCAAATGGGCCACCTGATGGTAAGTGGTCACCATTGAGGCTGTAAGAAATAATAACCATTCCTTACATTATACCAATGCACTAACAATCTTGTTATGTCCCTTGTGCATTTAATAACTAGTTCACATACCCTTCAAATCAGAACACAACAATGACTAAGTATCGCTGTTTGGCGGTAGAGTATCTGATGAGTGGATGGTACCAACAGACACAAAATTTTTAACTGGTTTGACATATTTCTGTACAAAAAAAAAGTATAAAAAAATACATTGTACAAAGTCCGATATATACCAATAAGAGATCTCTTCGAAAATAATTTATCAAGAAAGAAAATTTAATCATAAGTAACACGTCATAGCGCAGCTTCGCTCACATTTCAAGAGCTGGTTGCCAGACCTCAAGCATAAAAAATAGTAAATGTCCTTCCTTGGAATTCACGCTAGCTTACCAAATTTCATCAAATTCGGCTCAGTGATTTGGCCGTAACACAAAGACAGGCTGACAGAATTACTTTCGTATTTATACAATTTTATTTATATGGATTAGTGTAATGAATTGAGCCAAGATGGCCCAGTGGTTAGAACGGGTGCATCTTAACCGATGATTTTAACCGGGTTTAAACCCAGGCATGCACCACTGAATTTTCATGTACTTAATTTGTGTTTATAATTCATCTCGTGCTCAGCGGTGTAGGAAAACATCGTGAGGAAACCTGCATGTAGCTAATTTCAACGAAATTCTCGCCACATGTGTATTGTACCAACCTGCATTGGAGCACCGTGATGGAATATGCTCCAAGACTTTCTCCTCGAAGGGAGAGGAGGCCTTAGCCCAGCAGTTCCCACTGCTGCTATTTACAGGATGTTAATGTAATGTTAATTTAAGTGTAATGGATTGATTACTTAACTCCTATACTTAGTAAATATGCCTTGGCAGTGAGATTAGAAGCTATTTTGTCATACAGGTTTTACAAAATAACACAAAAAATACTTTACAATTCTAACGGTCCATCTGACCTAACTCGTCAACCGCTGTTTATTGTTGTAAGATTTTCTTTTATGCTTCTTTATCGTTCCTCGGCCTTGCATATTAGTGATGTGAACTCTATCGACAAACTACTGTCTTATTATCATTAATTTTATTAACTGGAAGTAAAACACCAGTGCCACCAACTGGTGCTGTGCAGTCTAGGTGGTGAGTGATCGAAGTATTTTCAATTCAATTGCTTAGTGTACCTTGGCCGCAATACTACATTCCTAGGAACTGTGTCAAAGTTCAGTGTGACGTACTTATGTTTATTTGTGACTTTTGAAAATTATAGTGATTTTTTTATGTTATGTGTTTGCAGACAGACAAATGGACTACCCGATGGTAAGCGTTCACTAGTGCCCATAGACATTAGTTCTGTAAGAAATATTAACCATACCTTATTGTCTTGTACTCACGGACACAAAATGTCTCTAGTCTTTTCTGATCAAATATCGTACAAATAAATCATTATTTATGTAAACATACTTTATATTATTAAGGTTTTTCGAGCACATAGTGCATATTATAAATTTTTATCGACTGCATGTCGGAAGATAAACCCAAATCATTGATTAAAATTCGAAAAACACGTCACTGGGCCATATCAGCCATTTATAATGAGCAGAATATATTCCAAGTGTATACAAGTGCACTCTTCATTCGGTTTCTTTTAGAGTGCGATGGTTGAGTGGTTTTAGATAGAGTGTAAACACCAAATTCCGGAATCGGAATTCTAATAATAGTTGAAAATTACTTTTTAATACTCGACCTGGACTTTGAATCAATGGTCTCGACATCTGCTGCTTACGAACCATTGGACCAACAAACTTAATATTTACTAAGTTTTTTTTTAAATTCCAAAAGATTTTTTTACATTAAGGCATTAATTATATATAAATAAATATTAAAAATTGTATCAGTACAAATCATGACCATATGGAATGGCGCAAAAATACTAAAGTAACTAATACTATAAATAAAATAAATTATCATACAAATACTATTTGAATACACAAAGTTGTACCCACCCAAAACTCAGCAATGAAAACATTGACTTATCATCAAAACATTAAATCTAAAATATACATAACTTAGTAAAAACATTAAATTTATGAAAATAATTAAAATAATCCCTTTGCTTCGGACTTGGACATTTTTATAATACCCCCAGCTTAAAGGGGATCAAAACGCCATCGCTGTTTAATATGAGCCAGTTATGAAAGCGATGACCAAACAAGGGTTGATTATCAAACATAGCGAAAGGCAATATTTGCAAAGCGAACACAGATTATAAAGAATAAAAACTGTGGCAGGGTGTCGGTTTATCTTCAAATAGACGGTAATATAGGATTAAGAACAGTTCTTTTTTTTTTAACAAACCATTTGGTTAAAGCGTGTTGTTCTTCTGCCAATATTTTGAATTCTTTCATAGAATTTCATCTCATTATACTTCATAGAATCATCTTTGCAAATTCACCCGGGTTGTTTAACCCACCACTCATATATTTTGACGCCAAATAGCAATACATAGTGTTGTTAGTTTGAAGATTTAGTCAGCCGGTATCACTACAGGCAGAATAGACATGACATCTTAATTTCCAAAGTATGGTGGCATTGGTGGTATTATGGCGCATTGGCGATGTGTGAATGGTTAATATTTCTAACAGTTCCAATGTCTATGGACGGTATTTACCTCTCGCCATCAATTGGCATTATCAAATATAAAAACAAAATATATATTTATATTTATATTTTTATTTTTTATTTGATATTTCTATTTTTGCATGTTGGTAAAGGAAAGAACCAATGAACACCTGATGGTGGAAACGCTTCAACCAGCATCAGAAGTTAGTTCTGAATTATAATTTACTGGATTTTTGAACTGGTAGCTAGCAAGTCTTGGGTTTAAGCCCTTATCGGACCCATATAAAGTTATTGGGTTTTTTAGTATAATTTTTTCTTAGTTGTTTCTTAACCTGAAAAATATAGTGTTTTTTTACAATTGCCTTGAAAAATGCGTAGTCATGTCGAACATTGCCGTCCTATCGAAATATGAAAGTGAATAATAGATCTTTATAGAAGTCTCTTTTAGATAAATTTGAAGAAACCCGTATACCTACGTCGCTTAACAGTACGTCCTCGTTGTAGGAAGTAAAAGAACATTCAGTTCTATTTTCAGAATACATTTCCATTTTTTTAAAGGTATTATTGTAACGTATTTCTTTTAAACATTCATTTGAATGAACTGAATGAGATATTCATTTAAAATTTATAGTTATCGGTATAGAATACCATTTTTATAAAATACTTTTTGGCAATCACGGCTTTGCTTACCTTTTATAGAACGGTCATCAGATGTTAGATGTAATAGCCCTTTTTAATGTACGTATAAATATTAGCAAGGACGCGACGCATCATTTCACACATTGGAAGTTGTGTAGTGTAGACGCGCTTCGACACTCATTTTCTTATTTTCGTCATACAAATTTGAACGTTACTCAATGGTTATTAAGTTGAATATACTAAGGAGATTAAAAAATTAACGCGTCGCGTCGCTTCGAATCTACCGCAGTGGTAATTGAGCGTAATTTAATTACCCACCTTCGAAATCTAATCTCTACCCTTACATGTCGTATCTCAAGTCATGGTTACCTTGACATGTTTTTTTAATATCATTGAAGTAACACGGTTCCAAATTTCGAATCGATAGGACATATGGAAGGTAGTCAGATACCCTCATCAACTATTAAAGAGCTGATGATCTTCAAATGGCTAATCGGGTCATGGTTACCATACTAAATACTTTCAATATCATTGAAGTAACACGGTTCCAAATATCGAATCGATAGGACATATGGAAGGTAGTCAGATACCCTCATCAACTATTAAAAATCTGATGATTTTCAAACGGCTGAACAGATTTTCATGAAACATGGCTAAGAAGCTAAAAGATAAAATTATCTATGACCCAAAAAAAACTAAACGAAAATCGGTTCATCCGTTTGGGAGCTGTGATACCACAGACATATACACAGACACGTTAAACTTATATACCCTCGCTTTTTGCGTCGGGGGTTAAAAAGTAGCCTATACTTATTTGGGGTTCAAGATTGTTTCATAACAAATTTTATCAAATTCCGTTCAGCAGTTTAGCCGTGAAAACGTAACAGACTGACAGAGTTACTTTGGCAATCATAATATTAGTATAGATGTTATAAAAATACCTATCATTTCAATAACGTGATATAAAGATTTCTGAGAAATCCAATTATTAGAAGTGGTTTAAAAGGAAAAAAAGCAAAAAATCTTTCTTATTCACTAAAAGATTTTTTTTTATCCGATAAGTCTAAATAAATGACGTCGTTTTTATCTATACTAATATTATATATATATAATTTGTTTATTTGTATGTATGGGATAATTTTCGTTCCAATTCTAAAACCATTTTTACCGGTAACAAGCTACATTATTCCAGAGTGCTATACCCAAATGATATTTACATTAAATTAATGTTTTATTAACGAATAGCACCCATGCGAAGCCGGGGTGTGTTAAAGTTTAAAAAATATACTATATATACCGTATTTACGTTTAAAAATACTTACAGTTTGCATGAGACGTTTCACTATGAAAGTTTACAAACAAAATCTTGCGTTAAATTCAACTTATTCGAAATATTTCGATACTGCCATCGCGCCAAATAGAAGTTATCTTAGGACATTATCATTGGAATCATTTCAGCCAGAATTCGTCCACAGCTGCACAAAGGCCTTTCCCGGATGATATCTTCGATCCTTGTAAAATCGCAAACGGTTATCCAATTAAATTTATACTTAACTATTAACCAATTAATAAAAAACATATAAAAAAATAACAATTAATATTTAATTCCAAAATCATCGATAGTACGTAGGTCACATCACTAGACGTCATATCGAATACAAAGCGTGTTCATTGTGTTTCTTGTTCTATTGAGACGGCTATGGCGACTAACTAAGTAATAATTACAACTACAAAAGTACTTTTCCATTCGTACAATATGAAAACGACAATAATAATTATGTATAACGTATTGTTGTATGTGGGTCACGTCCTTTCGTTCTTGTTTTGAAAAGTATTAAAACCTCTTTTGTGTTGCTTTTATATATCCTTGATTAAAATTGCGGATGGAGGTACAGGTTCGGTTCATAGAACAGGCGGCCTTTGGAAGGGCATCAAGATGTTTTTATAGGTTACATTTTTCTTTATTGATTATACACATATATGCCGTCGATTATGAATAATTATTAACTTAGATGATTTTGTTGTATCTGTGGCGTGTGAACGCCGTGACATAATGAGTCACGTGATCGGAATCGTTTTGAAGGGACAACTGTCACATTTTGAATTCTTTCGAGAGCGATGAGTCGGAAGCTAAACTTTACTATAGAGAGCGATACAGTTCGAGCCTTCCAAACGGGACCGTTGGTTCACGCAACTCGGATAGTTATAATATACCTAATTTATAATTTGTGATTGTTGATTACCTGCATAAAGTACAAGAATTATTATATTGTATCGTCGTGGTTAATTGCCTGAGACCTACGCCAGGAACCTTGTACCAGAAGCTCATACCGATGATGGGCGTGCCGCTGATCTATCGCATATAAACGAATGCTTCATTGGTTTAGTGGCTTGATATAAGGCCGCAGATCTTAATTAAGAGCTAGGAGTCTGGAAGTGTCACTTGTGTAAACTCCCGTGCCTGAAAAAGCCGTCGGTCCTACTATTGAACGCTGACGGATTTTCCGTCCCATCGGATTATGTGAATGAGGAAACTGAGAAAGCCCTAATATGTCCTGCGTGATGCGTTAGTCTCTTTAAGATTGGCTGCTATGAATAAAAACCGCCAGGATGACTAAGTAAGTAACCTATAATGTAATATATAGGTTATACAGTTTTTATTGGCATTGAGTCCACAGGTGTATGAGAAACGTGCATCAATGCTCTGTTAACTACCGCCTATAATCAGTCAATTGGCGCTGTGCGAATTTTTTACTATTCCTTACATGGCCAATTCACCAATCTTGGGAATTTGGCCCCATATCTGCGGTAATGTTCACAAAACTTACAATCGAGTTAAAAAAACAGCCATTCTGACGTTTAAAAATACTAAATGTAATTTTATAATAATTAATTATAACATTAAAATTGAAATCTGTAACTGTTACAAAATGATACTTTTAACAATTTCAAGATTTATAATAGCAATTTATCAACAGGTACAATAGTGCAGTTTCATCGGCTGTCGATTAATGTCTATCCATAACATCGACAAATGTCCCCCCACTAGCGGTCCACAGATACCCCAGGTGACAGATGGGGCTCATACATCAGAATCTGTTGTTAAATTTTAGCGTCCAATATGTTTAGTAAAAGTTAAATTTTTTTAACAATAAGTCATTGCCTCCCCTTTTCCCTCTAAAATAACATATCTACCGGAGAATAAATATAAAATGATTGATATTCATTTTATGTAATGGATAATATGCGAAATTAAAAAAGGGAAAGCTTTATGCAGAATTTGGACATTTTGAAAATCTTAAAACCTCATTGTATGAAAAATTACAAAAGTAAATCCCATAAGTTAAACGAAAACAATATTTGTATATATGAAAATATTTATAAAAATATTTACATACAAGATGGAAACTCGCTTCGCCCGGGCAAAATAAGTGAAACTGAACAAATTACGTTTATCATTTTTTAATAATTTATTGTGAATAAGTTTACGTTACACGAAATTATTATTTGGAGCACACTGTACGCACCAGTTCGCACCCGTAAACATCAAACATGGCCACCCGTTGAATTTCTTGTCATTGAATTTTATAGACTGAATATCGAAATATCTCGATTATTATATTGAGGATATATGTCGACTAAATAATTAATTTTTAAAGATCTATAATCGTTCTAGGTCTAGGTCTAGGTTTCTATCGGATCTATCATAGACCGCACGAAATAATTAATTTAATTATAGTATTCTTACCGAACAGATGTGAAAATGACGTCTAAATAAGATTCTGCCTTTGTAGTAACAAGCAACAGTAACAGTAATTACTTGAAATTAATAATAATAATTATCAACAACCAACTGACTAAATTTCTTTATTCGAAGCACCCAAATTTCGCGCCATTAAGTAAACCCAAGCCACTGTGACAGGTAGTCGCGAGGTTTTTTTTTGTATAAATGTATTTCGACACAAGGTATTAATGCATTCGGAAAAAGTATATATAATATACATTTCTTTTGGTTTTTTATTAATTATAACAAAACGAAACTAAGTAGGATAGCCATTCGCAATACTTAGAATTACTGAAGAATTTAATTTAATTAAAAAAGTAAATTGATTCATACTTGATTATCTTTGATATTATTTGATATCCATTAAATTATCTTTGCACCGGTATGCAAACGATCTTGATTGCGATAACATAAACTAACAGGAATAATATAATATAGAAAGTTCCCAAATTGAGGCGATTTTTTAAATTTTAGTTTGAAGGATGAGTGAGTCAGGGTAACTACAGACAAATTGGAATTAACATCTTAGATCTCAACGGTGATGGTTCATTGACGATGTCAGTGAATATATCTTACAGCGCTAATATCTAGGAGCGGTGGTGACCACTTAGATAGCCAGTCTAAAAAATAATATACAGCCTGTTGTATTCATGCAACATTTGTGTAATCCGTATTATTTAGTAGTATAATTAAGTTTTAAGTATCGGTGAAACAAACAGGAAGAAAATCATGTTTTTGTAAAAAAAATAAAAATAAACAAAAGGTGGACGCTTGGCGGTAGAATATATGATAAGTGGATGGTACCAAATAAGACGGACTTACAGAAAACCCTACCACCAATTAAACGAGTACTAATTCATAACATGCCTTGTCTAATAATTCCAATCTACTTCAAAACACTCCAACTTCTAACTCACTGCTAGGCCTTTTAGAACCAATTTATTTCGTCGATCGTTTAAAATGTTATTTAAACGAAATCAACGATTCAATCTTTCTTGGAATCTATTTATATATACACTTTGATTTTCGATATGAATCCTTCACATACACTTCACTTCACATTAAATTTGAGAAGGATATCATTCTATTATTGATCGACAGATGTTTAATTTTACATCTGACATTAATTCGTTCGTTCATTTCATTTGAAAACTAGTCCGTTTCATTTAGTCCGATTCAGCCTCACCGCAATAAAGGATAGTTGTCGGTTGGAGGCACTTTGATGAACGTTTTCGGTCTTCGATTTTCAATTGAACTTACTGTAAATGACCATTGAAGTGAATGATTATTGGCCCTGTGTGATTTCAGTTACAGAAACCATCGCATCTTAAGGACAATCTATAGAATATGGACAAGCACACACATATTATGTGCTTAGTTTAACTTTTCTTTCTTTATAATCAGATGCCACGGTTACTTTTAACTTGCCCTTTAAAACAATTTGAAGGTCATATAAATAAGGCATATTACTAAATACAAGATTATATTAATGATGAAAAAGTGTGGACTTATTTGTTGATTTTTAGGCGGGATATGTACAAGTTTAATTGTACCTTAGTGACATACTTTACTAGAATCTACTTTCCGAAACCATGGTAGTTCTACATTTAGTTGTAACAGTATTGCACTGGTAATATGAAGGTTTAAATGTGTTTTTATGAGACTACTTGAATAAAGAATATTTTGATTTTATATACAGATCATATTATTGAATTTTAAATGAATATTCACATTTATGAAGAACTAATTTTCGTATGCGGCTTCACGTGTCGAGCTAGTTAAATTAGACCAAACCCAAGTACATAAATGTATAGCCATTATAAATGCTTAATTTTGTTAAATTCAGTACAATATATTCGTCATTACCACATTCTTACAAAAAACTGCCACGTTACATTTTATACGTCAAAGATCTATAATATCAACATACATTACAAATTTGTGTTTAAAAAACATCTCTTAGCATGTGTTGGATGATAGTCAACCACACGTGGTTCCTTTAACACACTTGAGCAACGTGTTGGGATATTCTCTTAAGCGCTCTACTTGAGAGGAAACGAGGCCTCTGAGAACTGAACCGTTTCCATAAATATATTTTACAAATACATGAAATTCACGATTGTAACGTCAATAGTATTAATTTAAAAATAATTTGAGAAGCAAATCTACTTATATACTAAAACCTCCTTCAAAACGCGCGGCACCTTCTGGAATACATTTTATGCGAATGGACTTAGTATTTTTTTTCTGCAATGCATAATAAGGAACGTCTCATTTACTGGCTTAGGCTGTATAGTCACAGACATAAGTAAATGTTGATTTTATATATTTTAGTAATGTTCCAGAATGTGTACCATCAACCAGGCCATTTGGTTCTCTAACAATTAAAACGAAAACTACTTCTTCGAATCGTTCAAAATCAGTTTAATACATAACTCTCTTTGCTTAGTAGTTGGGTAAAAAATAAATTTTATTCTAAACATATCATATGCAAATAATATAATTAATTAAACTTCCATTACACAGCAAGATGATTGTAAAACTTTTTCAAGTTACTTATTCTGTTATCCCCTTTCCCCATTTAAGGGCTTACATATACCATGTGTTTTCAAAGCATCATAGACGCAGGCACTGTCATTTATCAAGTTAGAATGGGATAGATATATCAAATCCCTGGTGTTAGAATGAGATGGTATGGTGTAGTTTCATATACTCATCTCAATATTGAGATTAAAAGTGACGCTTCGCTTGGCGCAAATTATTAGACGTAGCGTCAGCAAAACTATTTTTACTTAATTTTTTCATTTCATTTTTCAAATTACAATTATAGCAACGGATATAAATAACCCACGGCTGGGTTCTACAAGCGTCCTTTTATATACAATTACTTATTAATAAAAAAATATATAATCTCGATGGCTCAAAGTCAGACTCAGGCCAGGCTTTTATTAAAATGCACTAATGTTTAAATGCAATGCACTTAAAAAAATATATTAAAAAAAAATTGACAATGGAGCAATATAATATGTATGTATATGATTATTGACGACCTCCGTGGTCGTGGTCAAGCAGTGTGTACACTGGTTTTCATAGGTACGCCACTTCGAGGTCCCGAGTTGGATTACCGGCCGAGTCGATGTAGAAAAAGTTCTTTAGTTTTCTATGTTGCCTTGGCTCTGGGTGTTCGTGGTACCGTCGTTCTGGTTTTCCATAACACAAGTGCACTTACATTGGGATCAAAGTAATGTGAGTATGTGTGAGTGTGTGATGTTGATCAATATTTATAACAAAAAAAAAAAAAATGTATAATCAATCATGTTTACCAACTTAATCGACCTCCATGGTCTCATTCTTTTTTTATAATATTGTTTGCTTATAAAATACAAGAAAATGAATTTCTCAAATGTCTAAATGAAAACAGAGTAATTAACAAAGCAAATCAAATCAAATTCCTTTATTCAATAAAATATAAGAACTCAACTTTTTTTAATGAAATAGATGAGAAACGAGCTGGAGGCTCACCTGATGGAAAGTGACTGTCACCGCCTTTTGACATCTGTAACCCTGGAAGGCTTGAAAAAGAGCCTGCACTTTCCTTAAAGGCCGGCAACGTACCTGCCTTTAAGGAATGTGTAAGGTATTTTTATGAAGGTTACCAATTCTCTGTATCTGTTCAGAAAAGTCTGAAGCTGGTTTCTCAGAATGGCAAAGAAGAAAATTCCTTGAAAATCGCGCTGCTGTGTATTTTCGGACATCTAGGTGGTGGTGGTGGTGGGTGATTTAATATCAAAAATATTTTGCAATTTTTGAAGCAGAAGATCCGATACCATTATTTTTCTGTAACCATTACTCGCTAAAACATGTAGATGTTTTTGCACACTGTACCTCTGACATAGACACCTTTTTGTGCGAAGGTCGCGGAAATAGGTCGACTGGAAGATATACTTTTAAGCAAATAAAAAACAATGTATATACTATTAGATATAGCGGTTACTTCAAAAAGAGTTATTTATTCGATTGTATTTTTTTTTTATTTCCTTATCACCTAAGCACTTCGTCATTTATCAACCGATTTGGAAAATACGTTTTTGGGAAGTGTTGGTCATTTCTCGTACGGTCCCATTTAAATTTAAAGAAAAAAAATTGAGTTCAACTATTTTCTTTTTTAATTTTATCATGTATAATGTAGTTGTTTTATTGCTACACATACAATAATCATTATACTAGAACTCTGTGAGATTAGAGCCGAGATGGCCCAATGGTTACAACTCGTTCATCTTAACCGATGATTGCGGGTTCAAACCCTTTATTATGTTTATATATTTGCATTGGAGCAGTATGGTCGAATATGCTCATAACCTTTTCCACAAAGGGCAAAGGGCATTGACAATGTTAGCGATTATTAACAGTTTTGACCCCTTATCATCAGACGGCCGAGTTGCTTGTCCGCGTACAAACATAATATAGAAAAGAGATTAATGTAAACCCTGCGTGATTTAAGCCTGGAACAATGACCGGTTATCTTTTACTATTGACTCATCAATAAATAAACTTAAGATAAAATAACATGAAAATTGAAATATCATATACAAACGTGGTCTAGGTTCTAACAATGAAACTTTTTTAAAGTTGATTAAAAATTTCTATAAAATGTTAAAAATATTTTAGATAAGATTTAATGAACAACAAACTTGCTAACTTTACATGATGTTGAGACTATAAATTACTATCTGTTTAAAAACTGAACGGCTGCCTCAGCAATATTGCAACGAATACGACCTCTTAAGCTGTATTTCCAATGGAATAGTTGACAATTGTGTCAGGATAAGTCAGGTTTTTGTTAGTAATGTCTTGCATCATTGAACGTACTAATATGTGGAGTCAGATCACTTTTGAAGGCAGCGTCATCGTTACACGAGCGTGGTGCGGATACTAGAAGTATCCCATGCCAATCCTATCTCTGATCCATTCTGAAGATAATCATAAGGAATTTGGAGAGCCCCCTCCCAGAGAACCTGGCACTTAAGATTTTTCCTGCGGAAAAATGTTAGTTTTCATTTTGTTCACTCTTAACCAAATTAAGTTTTATTAAGGGAGGTTTCGCACAGAACTATTCGATGTTTACCGCCTGAAATTTAAAAATGAATTGGCATTTTTTTATGATATAGTTAGGTTGACAACCAACGTCCATAGAAATTGATGCTGCAAGAAATATGAACCATTCCTTATCGCAAATGTCACCAACCTTGGGAATTAAGATATTTTGTCCTTGTGTTACAATGCCTCACTCATCCTTCAAGCCGGAGAGACAAATGCAACAATAATGAGTATTGCTGTTCAGCGGTAAAATATCTGATGAGTGAATGATACCTACCCAAAAGGGCTTGCACAAATCCCGAGCACCAAGTTGTCTAGACGCAGCTTTAGAATTAACTAATGTAAAATTCATGATAAAGGACTTTCCGATAACGCTTAAAACTAACTTTATGATATACAGACGAGTAGTCTATATCATTTTAATATGGATTAAATTATCAGAAAAATTGTTCCCATAAAATGAACTTCAAAAATAAATTTATCAGTTCCGCTTTATTTCACGTTAGTGTGTCCAAGCTACATACCTTAACATATATAAGGTCCTGGGTTCAAAGTCTAGGTCGAAAAGTATTTGGGTTTTTTTGACGAAAAGTTGTCAATGTATTAAGTTATAAACATTATAACAGGTTCGGCTTGTACCAGATAAATAAAATACCAAAGATATCTTTTCAATAGTGAATTTATTAAAGATATTAAGTTTAAATTGCATTGTTCTTATACTTTCGTCGTCACTGACCCACTGATGACCATCAAAATTCATAGACTATTTCCTAATGTCTTAGAAAGCTGAAACTTGATATGTAATCTTATATATTAATAGCGTAAGCCGATTTTTGTCCCAGTGATTATGGGACGATAGCTTCACATAAAAAATCCGTTATGATCTAATTTTGAAGAGATCCAGCCGTAGATGTGCAGAAAGATAAAGAGGATTATTGATTGAAATTTAATAAATTGTTACGATTTAACAAATAATTGATTTTGAAAAAAGTTACTGGCCGGTTGGAGAGCAGTATGGCTTTATAAGAAAAATAAAAGAAAAACAAACAAAAAAAGTAAATCGTTTTCGACAAACTCCAATTCTAACTGAACTAATGTATTCTATTTGACATTAAAAAAGGCAATTGAATAAGGTTTCATAATTTTGGCGCCAAATGTAGATGTGACTTGCAGTTTACAATGGAATGAAACAAAAAATAGCACCTGCCATTTGTTTCGAAATTACTAAAAAACTTTTGAATAAACGCGAAGTTTCACGATAAATCAACTAGTCTAGAATTATAACACAAACAACAAAAAAATATATAATACATGTAACTTTATCCTTAAACTAAAGGATGAAGATTTTGTATAAGAATTCCGCAATTTTGACGTTTTAGGTCTGTAATTTGACATAGGGACTCCTTGCTGTTATAACTAATAAAAAAAAAGTAATCAAATAATAACGTAACCAAGTATAAACAAAAAAAAATCTTAATCAACAAATAATTCATAAATAGTAGTGCGAGAATGTCTCGATCGTTATAATATTGGTATCGTCTTGGCAACATTTTAGATACATACAAGAGCCGAGATGGCCCAGTGGTTACAACGCGTACATCTTAACCGATGATTGCGGCCACCAACCCGCATTGGACTAGCTTGGTGGAACCTAACTTTCTCCTTAAAGAGAGAGGAGGCCTTAGCGCAGCAGTGGGAAATTTAAAGGCTGTTAATGTTGTATGTAACATTTTACTTGAAAATCTTATTGGTGAGATCATATTCTGTCAGGTTTTCCTTTAATAAATAGTCTTGTCATTTATTTGCCTCGAGCTAAGTACGAAAAGTTGTTACATTTGTAAGATACATTTTATATCCGAACATTGTTAATTATCATCATTATCTTTTCCAGCAATACTATGACATAATAATAATTGTTACATGTAAGAATTTTCGAGAATTCTTTTGAAATAAGTAGAAGTGATTATTATCGACGTGTCGCAGTCAGAACTCTTTTTCAGTCGAAATAACTTCTGACTGGTAACCAGAGGTTAGAATAAATGCATCTTAACCTAGGAATGCGGATCCAAACACTAGCAGGCACCATTGAATTACAATTTTGTTAATAAACCGGCAATCGTATACCGAAGTCCGCCATATGTCTGAATATGTGTCACATGTGTCCCCTAGAATACTCACTAAAATAATAAAAGTACCTACTCTCATACATATATCTGTGGTATGTACTGAGTCATTTTACGTTGCCGGTTAAAACCAGTTATGACCAGTATAATCTTTTAACTGGAACTCATATTTTACCTTTAATACGACTAAAGGACCAGAGATTACTTTTAAATATCGAACTACCAGATTAATTCAGGAACACTTACTTATTTTAAAATTGAATATAAATCCTCAATTCATCCTGTGTTCTCAAAATAAAGGAATATATGGTCAGTGCGAAAGAAGAAAAGCGAAAGCGCCAAACTTATACTTTCGGAAAATAAGGCTTAAAGTTTTAAGCTTAAAGCTCATTTCCCAAAAGTGTGATTTTGGCGCTTAAGCTTTTCTTCCTGTCCTCTTATAATATATATAATTTAAGCGGCAGAGAAGAGCAACTACCGAGTTTCTAGAAAGTTCTTCTCGGTAAAGTGCTTTTAAGAGCCTACTTGAATAAAGTATAATTCGGTTTCAATTATACTTGATATTAGACTAATGTCATAATAAGGTGATGTTTGTCGGTTTGTCATCATAACCAAACTACAGAACGATTGTAGTATAATGTAGTCTATACTAATAAATTTATCCTGTCAACCCTATCAACGCACAAGCCAAACAACTGAAGCTAGAAATGGAAGTTGAAATTTACAACATAGATTTAGCTAATTTCACCTCTAAGGGGGAATATTTATACGAAAGTCTGAGTTCGTTGAACTATGAAACAGGAAAATTGTAATTCTTACTTACGGGTTAACCGTGCGAAGTGGAAATTGACAACAATTCTGACATAAAGCATTAGCATTAGCAGCCCGTAAATGTCCCACTGCTGGGATAAAGGCCTCCTCTCCCTTTGAGGAGAAGGTTTTGGAGCATATTCCACTACGCTGCTCCAATGCGGGTTGACGGAATACACATGTGGCAGAATTTCGTTGAAATTAGACACATGCAGGTTTCCTCACGATGTTTTCCTTCACCGCCGAGCACGAGATGAATTATAAACACAAATTAAGCACATGAAATTTCAGTAGTGCCTGCCTGGGTTTGAACCCGAAATCATCGGTTAAGATGCACGCGTTCTAGCCACTGGGCCATCTCGGCTCGCGTTCTGACATAAAGACTATCTAGGAATTAAATATGCATATAATATATCGGTTTTTGGCTGTCTGGTTGGCTAGTGGCTAAGTATAAAGCAGATCCTGGGTTCAAACCCCAGATCGGGCAGATAAAAAGTTACTGGTTTTTCTACAGGAATATTGTCTGTATCAGCTTGGAAGTCCGAATCTGGAAGTTGGAAGGGTGCCCACTCTCGTGCCTCGTTAAAGCCGTAAGACCTGTGCCTGAAATCTTGCCTGTCGAGGCGGAATTGCCGTCCCATTGGATTATGTGGACGAGGGAATTGGGAGTGTACATGTGTTTACGCAAACATATGTATGAGTTTTTGACTCCTTGGTTAATCTAAGGAGCGTGTTTGGGCAAACACCTGGACACTATAATATGTTCTACGTAAAGTAACGTAACGTAATAAGAGAATGGACGAAGTTACCGAAATCAGCAAGGACGACATAATCATGCTTTTGTCATGAATGATGAAGTGAGTGAACTTTGCCAATTTATAAATTAAAATCATTTGTAAAAATGACATTGGTAAAGAAGGCATATTATTCGATACCAGATTATATAGATGATAGAAAAGCGTGGAGCTAATACTTGTTGACTTCCAGGCAGGGTGTATTACATACATATGAGTATAATTGTATTTAACTAAAACGACTTTGTATTTGGAAAAGAGTAAAGTTTCTTGCCGGTTCTTCTCGGTAGAATCTACATTCCGAACCGATGGTAGCTTCACTTATACCCATATAGTTTGTTAAATAGCGATTCAAAAGTGCTTGTAAAAGCCTACTTAAATAAAGTATATTTTGATTTGATAAATTCATGCGGATAAATTTACAGGAAACAATTAGTTAATTATGAATTTCCAATTTAATTTCAAGAAAATATTTTAACAGGATTTTTTTCTTGGAACTCTTAATGCTTTCCAGCAAACCTATTTCGGTGTCGCGCTATTGTCATCAAAAACTGGGCACTTTTTTTCTTTGCATACGTATGGCAACACTGGTTTCATATGAGCTTATGATTTAAACTTTATTCATACAACTTAATACATATTGAGTTACAATTAAAACTAAACAACGTATAATTTATAAAACTGTTTAAGTGTCTCTCAAAATCTCTTTTTTATTCGTTACATATCTAAAACAACATAGTGAAACTATATGTTTTTAACTATATGTAATTATTATACATGAATCACAAAAATATATCTTTGAAGAATAATAAATTCATGATTTCAGTTCGTTTCAATTCCGAAACATGGTTGTTCAACGATCTAGTGGCTAGCTGGTACGATAGCATCATGACCCAGGTTGTTTTTTTACGATATAGGTAGTGATGTTGCTGTTCACTTCCAGGCAGGATATATTAGCATTAGCAGCCTGTAAATTTTCCCACTGCTGGGCTAAAGGCCTCCTCTCCCTTTGAGGAGAAGGTTTTGGAGCATATTCTACCACATTTCCTTCACGGCCGAGCACGAGATGAGTTCTAAACACAAATTAAGCACATGAAAATTCAGTGGTGCCTGTCTGGGTTTGAACCCGAAATCATCGGTTAAGATGCACGCGTTCTAACCACTGAGCCATCTCGGCTCTTCACTGGACCATCTCGGCTCTTTCGGCGGGATATATAAAATACATAAATAATAATTATTTAACTAACATGACGGTTTTTTTTAGATGTTGAAAATTCCGGAGCGGTAGTAGCTTTACTTAATATAGTTTGTTAAATGACGATTCAAATGTGCTTGTAAAAGACTACTTGAATAAAGTATATTTTGATTTGATTTGATGGTAAGTGGACACCACCACGGATACTTTAGTTGAATTGAAGGGTCAAAAAATCTTATACTCTAGTTCAATTATATATAATAAATATATATTTATTACGATTTCTTATTAATTCATATTTCTTGACAAGCTTAGGCCAATATATATTTAAAGACGAGCCAGGCCTTTAATTTAGATATTTTCAATTTGCTATTTCTACGAGTAATATTTTTCGGAATTCCATAAATTAAATAAGTTCAGATTGAAACACTTCATTTCCGGCAATAAAAATTACCTGTCACGAACGTTTCTGAGAAAGTCATTGGGTTATATATTTTCAAAGTATGTTCACGAGTCGATTTGATTGGTAGATATAAACGGGTAATATTTAACTACGAATCAGATTATCTCCCTATTTTTTGTCAACGAATTATAAAATTAAAACTAACAGTTGTAGTAAAAGCCTGTTAATGTCCGGCTGGGCTAAAGTTGATCTGTTTGAAGGCAAATATGGGATATATTTTCATCCAGCACGTGCAATTTGCACTATATCTTCCTTCACCAAACACGTAATGAATTATAAATACAAATTAAGTACTTACGTCAAATTCTGTGGTACTAATTCGAGATACCATATTTAGTAATTTGATTGTTATAGATTTATCAACAGTTATTAAAAAATATTATTTAAATATGTTAATTAATATAAATATGGCGATCTCAATTAGTTATATAACTTTAGTAGATAAGAACAGCATGCTTAAGTACAATAATTATATTGTCTAGGCTATAGTACCTAATTATACAAAAATAAATATATGGCCCAGTGGTTAGAACGCGTGCATCTTAGCCGATGATTTCGGGTTCAAACCCAGGCAGGCACCACTGAATTTTCATGTGCTTAATTTGTGTTTATAATTCATCTCGTGCTCGGCGGTGAAGGAAAACATCGTGAGGAAACCTGCATGTGTCCAATTTCAACGAAATTCTGCCACATGTGTATTCCGCCAACCCGCATTGGAGAAGCGTGGTGGAATATGCTCCAAAACTTCTCCTCAAAGGGAGAGGAGGCCTTTAGCCCAGCAGTGGGAAAATTTACTGGCTGCTAATGCTAAAAAAAAAAAAGTTCTCTCAGCTGTGCCATTTTGGCTTGCTCCCTGGATAATATTGTGAGCAATTATGAAACATAATAATTGCTCATGGCAAATTTCCTATAATTGCAGAATTTTTGGACATGACTAAAGCGTTAGACTATGTTAATAATAAAATATTTATTAGATAAATTAGAAAAGTACGATGTCTAGGAGAAAGCTCATGAATGGATAAAATCATGCTTAGCAGACCGGCGATTATGTACAAAAATCACAGCGATAGGTTCAGAGTATAGATCACAACATAAATATTATAGAAAAAGGAGTACCACTAGGTGGTACGATGGGGCCATTTCTTTTTTTAACATCTATTAATTATTGTTATTACAATTACGATCAGACATCATTGCGGACGACAATCGTAGAAAAAGTAAGAATAATTTTTCATAAAGAGAAAAAAAAACGAAATCGAATGACGCTCAAATAGAAATAATGCGTTTTAAGAAATATTAAGACTGACTTTCTGTAGTTTGTCTATTATAATTCAAAAACAATACTGAAATACGTTCCATACCAAAATTAAAAATTGGATGAGATGGTAAACTTGAAATTTTCAGGCTTAATTTACGACATAAATCGCAACTGGTAGGCACACATTGACTTTATGTATATGTAAAATTTAGACAGATTTATTTATGTACTAAGACGTTTAGTGTAAACAGTATCTACGCAGCTTTCAGTGCTTACAGTTAGGTATTATCTATATTATAAGATGAAAAAAGAATGATTAATATTTCCCACATCCCCAATATCTATGGGTGGTGGTCCCATCCGTTTGCCCGTCCTCCTGTCTTTCTAATAAAAAAACTTTGGAACAATTTCGTTAATGCCATTAAATCGTTTCGATAAAATAATGCATACGGTCTATGTTATTTAGTTCCGCTAGGATACAAACTATATTTAAAAACAAATGCACAATTTCGATTGAGCTTCTTTTCATTCGCGGCATATGTTGATTTATTCAAAAGCTTCCAATATACTTTCAGAGAAATCTTGAAATTAACAGTAATAGGTCTATTCGTTATCCCAGCAAGCTGCTAATATCGAAAAATTACAAAAGTACATATTTATGAACACCATATTGTCAGCTGTCAAACTAACAAGCTATCAAAATAACTCGAGCGAATAACTTTAAATAAGATTAAGGAAAAAAATTATAAATGATTAATGTAAAAAATGTTGCTATGAATTTCATGAATATTTAATTTGATTTGATTCTAACCTTATTATATATTTATTTATTTTTTGACTTCAAAAAACTTTCGTACAATTCCGTTGATGCCAAGATCCTTGTTAGACTTAAAGACAGAAACAGAAAAATGAGGATAAACTAACGTCATACTACTTTACTATATCCTGTACAAGTGCACAAGTTAGCTTGATCTTTTCGACGGATGTAAATTTTTCTGATCGACATAACTTTGCAATGACGAACATATTATTTTCTTAATTTAATTATTTTAAAAATATTAAAAAAAATACATATAACACAAAATTCCATGAAGGTTCAAGCGTTATCCGAAAATTTTAAGACTTTTTATTGTTTCAAAGTGTAATTTAAAGAGGAACACTGAAAAGACGCTTGTACAATGTTACATCAGTTGGACGTATGGGACACGAATAACAGACAGTAACTCTTACATAAAGTCATTATTAAAGATCATTCTCTTTGGCTAGTGGTTGTGGTCTCTTAAGCTGGTATAACCCTTTTAGAGAAATAAAAGATAAAAAAATATTACAAGTACTTTAAAACGTTATTTGGACTACTAAATATTGTCAAAAATATCAAGCTAACTTGTACGCGGTATAGGGTGCGTAGTGTGTGTAGTTTTTCGACGAGTTCCCAGCTTTGAAAATCTATCGAGACATATACATTATCAAATTTATATCGTCTAATACCTTGTCTTATAAAATGAATCTTACTTGATGGTAGTACTTTGGGACGAAATCATCAACATATATATATATGATTTTTATTTTTATAAAAATACTAGCGACCCGCTCCGGCTTCGCACGGGTGCAATGTGGGTAATCCTTAAGAGATAGACATATATCAACGCGGACTTTTTTGAAGACCGTTTTAAGGTGTACAATACTGAAGTACATTATTTTGATCTATCTCGTAGGGTTCAGCCAGCGTTTGCAATGTAAACGCAAAAAATGTATAAATTTACGACGTCACATTAGAAACTTTTAAAATTATCAGTGTTACTTAACTATATTGTCTATGTATTATATACAAAAACCTTCCTCTCAAAACACTCTATCTATTAAAAAAAACCGCATCAAAATCCGTTGCGTAGTTTTAAAGATTTAAGCATACAAAGGGACATAGGGACATAGAAAGCGACTTTGCTTTATACAAAATAAAGACTACAAATTTGACATCTATGCCTATCCACAAGAAAATGGTCGTAAGATCCTCGCAGTAAGTCAATTTTGGAAAAATAATACCTTTTGATATTTCCTCACTTAGAATGAAATTTATTATTAAACATCCAAATTACACGAATTCCGATATTTTAAATACTTCAATAAAGTCTTCATTATGTTCTCGATCCTAATAAGAAATAGCATCAAATGGTAGTAAATATAAAAATCGTTTCGCCGTTATTAAATGTTGATTCTGAGAAGTGCCAACAAATAACCCAAATGGTACCTTTTTCCCCAAAATAATTACTACGTCAAAATGTGTATACCCTCAGGATGCGACCGCTAACATGACGAAATAGACCCACCTAATTACGATTAGCTGTTCAACAAATATACCACACACGGAAAATATACAATTATAAATAAAAGGTAGGCAGACTGGCAAATGGGCCACCTGATGGTAAGTGATCACAGCTGCCCTGACAATGGCAATGTAAGAAATTAAACGTGTACATTGTCAATGTGCCACCACCTAGGGAACTTAGATGTCGAACTCCAAACTCATACTCACATACACATACTCCTGTTTGAAGAATGAGTGAGCCAGTGTAACTACAGACACATAACATCTTAATTACTAAGGTTGGTGGACAGTGGTGACCAATAACTATCAGGTGCCATTTGCCCGTCCGCCAACCTATATCATAAATAAAGAAATATAATCTAGTAAAATGTACAAGAATCCTACTTTAATAGAACATATTTTGTGTACCCGTAAATAGATAGATCGAAGTAAACCTTTGAAAAGTAACTAGTTTAAAATAGGAATTGTTCAAGATAGCTATGTCAATAATAGAGGTGTGAGTTCAAAGAGATCGCTACGATCCGTCATCCGGGTGGTTATCCGCTTGAAACTGAGTTATTGCACTGACTAAGAATTATTGTTTCCAGTTGCGATTCGTACTAATGGAATAAGATATTTTACGATTATAAACTTATGTGGATGAACTTATTTAAATTAAAATAAATTAGTTGGTGATAGGGCATAATATATAATAGGTGATACAAGCAGGCTTTGTGCAAGCCCGTCTGGGTTAATACTACCCATTTGTAACATATTCAACCGCTAAAAAACAATACTTATAATATATATATATATATATATATATATATATATATATATATATATATATATATATATATATATATATATATGACGGCGACTGCGATAGAATAGCGGCACGACGTCATCGGTCGAGGTAGTTCTAGTATAGGGTTCATGGCGTAGGTCTCAAGCAATTAACCGCAACGAACCAGTATGACGATTCTTGTTTTAATCAGCAATCACAAATTATAAATTAGGTATATTATAATTATCAGAGTTGAACCAACGGTCCCGTTTGGAAGGCCCGAACTGTATCGCTCTCTATAATAAAATTTAGCTTCCGACTCGATCGCTCTCGAAAGCATTCAAAATGTTACAGTTGTCCCTTCAAAACGTTTCCGATCACGTGACTCATTATGTCACGGCATTCACACGCCACAGATACAACGAAATCGTCTAAGTTAATAATTATTCATAATCGACGACGTATATAATATATTTTTGTATACCGGTTTGAAGGATGAGCAGCTAGTTTAACTACGAGCTACATCGCCAGGTGGCACATTGTCGATTTGAAGAACGATTATTTATTCTTACAGGGCCAATGTCAACGTATTTAATAATACAAAAATTACAGTCTACACATTTCCCACGGCCTCTTCACTTGTTATTGAACCACGCTGTTCCAATGTTGGGGATTCAAATACGGCACATTTTGACCCGTCACATGCAGATTTCCTCATATTTACCTACGAATATAATAGAAACAACTTAACCATATGAAAATGTATATATGTATGTATATAATATATCCTGCCTGGAAGTCAACAACTATTAATTCCACACTTTTTATCATCTATATAATCTTGTATTGAATAATATGATTTTTTATTAATGTTCATTTATTAATGCGTTTTATTTAAAATAGAAACTTCTTTATAACACGCCACACACATCTACTATTTTTCTTGAAAATAAATTCTATAAAATCTGCAATTATGAATAATTTTAAATATAAGCACCAAAAATCAACGCTACCAACTTTAAGAAAAAAAAAACAAATTTCCTTAACCATTGTTTTCGGTTTAAGATATCGTGTAACCAATAAAAGCAAACATTACGCTATCATTTTAATTCATCGTGGTAGGGGATGCGAACAGATAACGAAAAATCCGCGATTTAGCACCAGGGAAGAGCGTAACGATTTATTATACGTAATCTTTTGATATCTCGATATTTTGCAAGGGAATCATTTTCTCACGCTTCATTTCTTGATACAATTAAACACATGATCGAATAGCTGTACGTTACGACATGTTACCGATTAAATTCATACAAAGAACAACCTTCCTCGAGCCGTTTAAGGTTGTCATTACCAAAAATGTTTTCCTAGAGAATGGTTACATTGTAAAATAAAATTATGTTTCTAATTTCAGTTTTGGTTGTGCGTTAAGTCAGTCAGGATAGACGATATCATTTTAATTAGGTATTGAATGATTATTAGTATCTATATTGACAGATGTCTTGCTCACCTTCTAAGCGACACTATCGTATGGTGTAATAATCAGGTCCAATTTCAGAAATGTTGACTTAAAAAAAATCCATGTTTCCATTAAGCCGATTATAATGGACTACTGTCAGTATTTTTTGCTATTTCTCATAATTTCGTCCTGAAAATTTGACCATGTATATTCACTAAGAAATAGATAATTTTGATATTCAGCAAAAATTTTTATATAAACACGAAAAGTAAGAGTACACACCGAAATTCCGACTCCACAAAGTCAATAAGTCCTGCGTGGGTCAAGGTATACGTTTAAAAGATTCCGCCGATATATTTAGCTTTCCCCATCAATATATTAGAATTTTATGTTAAAGTTACGTTCATGGTTTATTAGTTATTACCCAATACAGTAAAGATAAACAAAAAAGAAAAAGTCCATATTCCTTATAGTATACTTACAGCCGAATGCGTCAATACCTTGTAGCTTAACACATTTAAAAAAAAAAGAACGCTGTCACAGAAATTTGGATTTACGTTATGGCGCGAAATTTGTGTCCTTCGGAAATAATATTTCTGAATCATAATGTTGTTTTAGTTTTAGGTAGTTTTATTATTAATTATTATTATAAATTATTTCGATAACCAACAATTTCGATGCTTAATGTCTACATAATATAAAAACATAATCAATGTATGCGTCTTTAGCTTCGTTACATTCAAAACACTTCCGACGTTTTGGTCGCGAGAAAAAATATTCTCTATAATCAATTTAGCGCTGTAAGTTTTAATAGTTAGATCAGAAAGAAATATCTCTTTTTTTTCTAGTAATTTAACAAATTGTTCCTGACCGTCGTAGAATATACATATGAATAATATAGTTTATAAGTAATAGGCCAATTTAAAATAGTCTTGTTTGATAAATAACTCTAGTTGGATTTTTTTATTTTTCAGTTGACATTAGTAGCAGCAATAATTGATGTGTTAAGGTATGAAGGCTGAGTCAGCCAGTGTAACTAAAAGCACATGAGGCGTATTATCTCGGTTCCCCCAGTTTAATAAGTTACTTAGAATTACGCGGCAATTTGATGGGAATAATTTCGTAAATTCAAATTAATTGTGTCAAAGCTAACAAACACGAATCGACTTACTTTGAAATAAGATTAGATAATATTTCGCTATTATTGGTGACAGTTTTGATATTGTTTTACATAAGTGAATCTGGAAAAATGTTGGAGACGAGTAACTACTGAGTTTCTCGCCGGTTCTACTCGGTCTACTCTCCGAACCGGTGGTAGCTTTACATTTCATTCTACATTAAAATTCTTGCTTTTATTGGCCAACTCGAATAAAGAAAATTTTAATTTAGATATGTTTTCAGACTAAACAGCTTCAAATGGCATTGATAATTAAGACAGAAGTTATTAGATATAATTTATATTATTGTTATCAAATGTAATTTAAAAAAAAATATTCGATACTGATCCGATTATTCTCAAGATTCATCAGAGACAACTTTTGTCTTTGATTTATAAATTGTGAAACAGCGGTATATGATCTAATAAGACAAGAGACAACTTGAAGCCCTATTTCAATAGAATAAAGTTTAAATCATTTAAATCACGCGTCGAACATACAACCTTACGTAATCGTCTATTAAATCAAACAATGTATCTCAAATCATTCATGAACTATATCGTCTAATAAAACAATTAAAACCAACAGCGCTAAATCATTTATAAAGTCATTTTTAATCTGTAATATCTTCGAAAATATCCATATATATTACATGCTATAAAAGGTCTTATATACACAATATATTTAAGGTAAATAATTGAATAAGGATTAATGCTGTATCGCTTAAAATCACTTCGTAAAAAAGCCATTATTTCTCGTAAAAAGTAAAGGATAAAAAATGGTTATTGTGGGTTATCCCTAAGAGATAGACATATACTATAGCGGATTTTTTGTAGACCTTTTTGAGGTGTACAATACATTTTTCACATTATTTTGATCTATCTCGTAGGATTCAGCCAGCGTTTGCAATGTAAGCGCAAATAATGCGTTTCTTTACGACATCACATTAGAAACCTCTAAAACTATCATCAGTATATCAGTGTTTCTCTACTATATTATGCGTTTAATGTACATATAAACCTTCCTCTCGAATCACTCTATCTATTTAAAAATACCGCATCAAAATCCGTTGCGTAGTTTTAAAGATCTAAGCATACACAGGGGCAGACAGCGGAAAGCGACTTTGTTTTATACTGTAGTGATAACAGACCCAATTTAATAAAACAACGTTTGAGAATAATTAAATGACAAAAAATAGAACTGCTATTAAAAATCCCTTGGGAATAAAAATAATAACAAAATTTTTGTTTCAATAAAACCTTCTTTCATTTATAAACGTAAATGAAAGAAAAAGAGAGGGTAGCCTGGAGGGGGCTTAACGCTTTTTCCTTAAATAACGATTTCTGACAGTTTACTCTACTGTAAACCGCGTAAAAGAACATCGTTCCAAAAAGCTTAAACCTGGTTTAATGTAACAACATTATAAATAATTACTGCACAAAATAATGACCTCATAGCAAAAATACTAGCAGCTTAACCCGTTTGAATCGCAACTCCGATTCGCCGGAAGAAAAATGAAACAGTCCAACAGATAAAATCAAATCCAAGCAATTTATTATCTTGACTAGGAGTCCGACTTGGTACTGGAAAAATATCTCGGATTTTTTTTTTATATCTTTTAATCAATGACGTATAAATATTCGACAGTCTATTGTTACGTACAGTGGCTAAGGTGCTAAGGCATCATCCGACCTGCGTATCTTCTCATGCGTTTATCTATCTCTAAATAATACTAACTAGTAATTGCAAAGTATGAGTTAGCAATCTACTAGAAGCGACAATTAAATTAAACTACATCTTTCTATATATTTAAAAAAAAAAAAAAGTTAAGGCGCATTTTCTTGTCTTCAGAATGTGTTAAAAAAAAATTAGAATTAACGTATATATCATCTATATATAGCGTATTTATCTTTTATAAAGTAACCAGTTGATATTAATTGCCATGTTCTATTTACTCTAATTAACTTGTCATTATGGCAATATTATTTTAGTCAAAACAATCACACTTGTACCAAAATATATGAATCGTGAATGTTTAAAAAAAAAAACGATTATCCAATACTTTTTTAAATCACTTAGCTTATTGGCTGATCGGATTATTCATCTCGTCTAATTATTAAAAAAAAAACATGCAGTTATATCATCCCGCTCAAAACCAGGACTGCCCGCGAATAACCTTTTTTTTTCTTTATACAAACAAATCTCTACAGACGTGTTGTCCGTGCCGTGTAGCTTTCTATTATTTTGATTGAGTTTATTTTCGATATGCCTGCGTGTTTTTATTTCAAGCACAACAATCTAAATTTCAGGATTACAATTTTCATTGACTTCTGTAGTTTTTTTTTTTTTTGTTTTCTATTTGCAATAATTTCTTTGTTGTATGTATACTATTGTAGTATTCAAATAAAGCGACATGATGTTTGAAAATGGAATATAAATATTCGTAAAGTACGTTATAGTTTTAGAAGTTCTAAAAATAAATATATGTTCATAATTCAACACTTCGTCCCTTGTCACACATCACTATGGAAATGCCCATCATTTATTAGGATGAAAAAGTCAGAAAAAAATACCGGGTTAGAATAAAAAGGGGATATGGTATAAATTAGGATAAAAAGTTCCGTGAAAAGAGTTTTTACACGAGTGTTATGCTAATATAAAAATCTCTGCTTTATCATTGGTATAAATATGTAATGGAGGACGAAACGACGTTATTAATTTTGAATCTTATTTAATTTTTTAGACAAGAGATGGCAATATATTTCTGCCTGTAGTTACGCTGGCAAATAATGGCATTATATTTCAGCCTGTAGTTAATATTTAAAACAAAAGGGCTTGTTTTAAATAATTATTTAATAAACATACATCATTCAATACACATTCAAATATTTTATTAAGTAAATTATTGTTTTTTTATTCTTTTGTAATAAGCAGTGAGTAATATACCATACAGCCTAAAACCAATTGAAATTCATTCTACGCACCATTGTTTAGCAATTTTAACAATATTGTATCATATTATGCTTAATATAGCTTAATATTGGAACATATTATTTATTTATTTTTCTAGAAGTTTCGACAGACTAGCATCAGCTGTGGTCACGAGTCTTAAGAAGTTTATATATTATATACTCTTTGATAACGAGCGGACTAACTTTGACAGTTAAAATACGAATAAAATATAAAAAATGCTCAACGTTATTGATCGGAAAATAGTTGTATTGAATATTTTTTCAGATAAAACTTTTCTAATTAATAAAATTTCGAGTAGTTGACAATTGGCTTCGATTTTTTTTTTTTATTAATTTATAGCATTGACCAAGCGTCGGTCAACTAGGATGAACGTTCAGAATTGTAGAGAAGTTTGCGACTATTTGATTCTGAATCTCAAAGACTTGACAATCACAGCTAGAACGGTTGATTGCCCCGGTAACGAAGCAATACTCGGTGTACACTGCATTTATGTTATTTAGTTTTTCGAACTACCATTTTAAAATGGAAGCACTAAATTCATAATAATATTATTGACATTTCAATATTTATTTGAATGAAAACTAAATTCATAAATGTTTTTTACACGAGTTAGCTTTAATAAAATATTTTTAATTCGTCCAATTAATTGTACTAAAATAATTAAAATTTAAAAAAAATAAACATTTTTTATATTATTTTGTTATTTGAAATAATAATATCAATTTCTATGATATTATTTGCCTATGCTCCACCCATGGGAACTAAGATGTTATGGCCCTTGTGTCTGTAGTGATACTGGCTCACTTACGCTTTAAACCAGAACACAGCAATACTAAATATTGTTGTTTATCGGGAGAATATATTACGTGGGATGGTAGTGGTACCCTCCCAGATAGGCCTACACAAAGCATTACGATCAAGTAATTACTATTAAAATACGACTTAACTGACCTACTTCAGTATCTCGTGTACTCCAAGCTTTAAAACTTGTCTATGTTGACTGTTGTAAAAAATACAAAACAGAAAAAGGCTCTCTAACTTCTGCCTCTTGATTGTGAAAAAAAAACAAAGCGCCAAGTTCTGAAATGAGCACAGATTATACATGCGTAACGTCAGCTGAAGTACAAGTTTTGGCGGGAAAATCTACGCCCTTAAGGAATTAACTTTTCTTTTCAATCACTTACTTTTGTTACTGACTTTTT
This sequence comes from Vanessa atalanta, assembly GCF_905147765.1. Classification (NCBI taxonomy): domain Eukaryota; kingdom Metazoa; phylum Arthropoda; class Insecta; order Lepidoptera; family Nymphalidae; genus Vanessa; species Vanessa atalanta. Next base: position 1,538,347 of record NC_061896.1, read on the forward strand.
CTGTATTTTTACTTATGTTTTCAGTCAAGAAAAGCTTTAGACAAATTGTATAGTGAGGTTTTAAAATAAGGATCCTCTTTTTAAATCACAAACATTAGACATAAAATCCACTCAAAATAAAAGGGAAAATATGTAGTCAATATAACGATATGATTTTTTAATTAACTGAACATCAAATTAACTGCAAGGCATCAAACTTCGTAAAGGTAAATTATAAAAATACCTAACATACTATATTCCTATGTTTTTGTATTCTAACAGTGAAATAGTTATCAACATATTAAACTCTGTGGTAACCACAGACAAAATCCTAACTGTTTTTTTTTAGATAAAATTTATGAAGCAAGAAAAAACATAATGCGAGATAAATTCGACAGAACTTCAACGGACGTTTGTGAATCTTTAAGTGGAGTTTGAAATATTCCACACCTGGTGTCATTCAGAGAACGGATGAGCGAGAAAACCGCTAATACCGCCATCTTTGTTTTATGCGATATTCTTTTCTTTATATGGTAATGAACAATGTATCTGTACCTATAAAAATGCTGTAAGTAAGGCAATGTTTTAAAATCTCTTTTTATATCATAACAATATTTAAGATCCTAGCTGAGTAAGCTTTAATTTTATTAAGACGAGATAAGAAATTGGGGATGTTGATGAAAGTTCGTCCTTTTGGATTTTAGAAATAGGGAAATGGGTGTTTAGGCTTCTGCATATGAGTAAAAAACAGTCTTTACAGCGTTTTTAATAATCCTAAAGGTTGGACTTGGGATTGAAAGTTTGTATTGAAGATTCTTCATAAGTATTTGATGTTAGAAATTCGGGAATTGTTCATCTGCTAATTATGCTTATTTTATTACTAAAGGAAAATGTAAGTTTTTTTTAAAATTCATAATTTTGGGGACTTGGCTTATAGCAATCTAAAAAAACTCTAATACTTAAGAAAATTCTATGGGTTTCTATACAAATATGCGTTCTACGAGATCAACGGTGGCCTCGATTCTGTCATCGTACTAAAAGAGGCTGATAAGAGCAAATCATAGCAGAATGCTTTACCTAACTTACTCCACCTGAGTATAATTAGGAGAGAATGCCAGCACTAAGCCAAAGGGTGGTCAAAGTAATCTGACACATGGTTTCGTGTATAACGCTAACCTTCAGGGCGTCACAATAATAGAAGTTTGCGTTAACGATCCTGACACACAAATTATATTGGGACGTCTTTCTTTTAATAGGTGCAGCTTTTCTTGCAGTTTCTTATGTAAGTAGACTTTTGTACCAATGTCTTCATCATTACCATATTAATAGATGTCAATCAATGGATTGACATCTATTGTATGGTGTAATATCAAAAACTATAGATCCAATTATTTTTTTCCTTGCGTGAAGCTAGAATATTCCTGCTGAGTGCTAGAGGGTATACAATATTTTTATAGTATTTTCTTTATTAATAAATTAAGTTTAGTCTTAAATTAAAACCTGTCTATTATTATTATTTTTATTTCTTAGAATAAAACTTGTTTATGTTAGTTCTGAATTTGAAAAAGTGTATGTTATAACAATTTTAAATTAAAAATAGTAAAACCCAATTGGCTGATCTTAATAATATATGCTATTATATGAATCAGCAGAACATTCTGACATCAGTAATTCGAAATTCAAAATAAGAAAAATAATTCGTTTCACAAACCTTGCAAGGGAAATGTTTGACAATTTATTAAATCAATGTAAACAACTTCGAGAACTGTCAAATAACCAATTGATAAATCTTAAATGAGTTATAAAAATACGCACTACATGTCCAGTCACAGTCATAAATAATAAATAACTTACTAAAAGTTTCCACCGATGAGAAATAGACTGTTGAGTTGATAAACAACCGAGTCGGAAAATAAGGGGACAGTTGGAAACAAAAAAAAAATAATGAAAGCAGAAGGAGCCATAATAAATAAATAGGGGAAGAAATAAAGTAATTTGTCTTTGCCGGCCTCGCTGTTTTGCTCGAAAACTGCGGACTTCTACGTTCGCCAATATTAAATATCTGTGGCAGCATTATTAAAAAAAAAAAACGTATTTATCGAGCGAGATACGGTTGAATTAATTATTAACTGAATTGGTATAACCGAACGTATGAATATTATATAGTTTGAAAATATTTTATATTAGGTCTAAAAATCGTTTTAATTTTTAACCGCACATATTCCAAAATTCCGGTTCATGAATATTTCTTTGATACAATCAAACGTTATATTATATACCTACCTTGTGATCAAGCAATTATTATCCTACTCGTAAACTATATATTTATAATAGTTTTTATAAAAACTAAAAAGAAAGAAATAATTACAATTATTTAATGGTTAATACCATTAAAAAGAACTATGCAAAGCATTTTATAAAAAAAAAATCATAAAAGTGGCGACGTTCAAAGTTTTCGCGCCAAAATATACCGGTAACAAATGATTCGACGGAGCCATTGTGAAAATATTAATTAATTCCTTTCGCAAAAATAGAATGAACATTCAGAAGGAAGCCAGACTCTTATCAAATTCCCTTGTTTTCCAAATCAACTGCGAAACTCCGGTTTAATTACACAAAATCTTATATTCGTTTTCAAACGGAAATTACCGATGAACAAAGTTTCTGCACAGACAACATTTAAATTTAAGAACGTTAGACAAGAAATTGAGTAAGTTGTTAATATTTTAAAATTAATCAATCCCTTAATACATTAGCTCATTTTATTGCTATATAAAAATATCCATTACCTTAAATATTTCACAATTTAAAAGTAGTAAGAAACTGATTTTTAGTTTAGTAAGAAATAACGTTTAGGGCCAGCCGGCCAGTGGTTTTTCATTTAATATATCTCATCAAATATAGATTAAAATAAAGATGAGTAGATTCCGCTTTTGCTTTTTTCTTTTATGTTTAAAAAAAAAATAAGCGCTAAATCCAGCACTCAGTTTGATTGTAGATTATTATTAGTAGTATTATCACAATTTTTATTTTTTTTTAATAAAATTTGATCTATGCTATAATATGTTCAGGCTACTTAAAAAACTTTCTTTCCCAAATACAATTTCGGTTAAGTTCTAGGTTGTATAAGGTTATCTAGACTTTCATTATTATTTATAATTCCAATTACATTTGTAAATACATAATTTAAGTAAAATTATCATAAAAACTATTCGCGTCAAAAGTTTTCTATCATTAAATACTGAAAAATTGCATTTTATTGAATTCGACCACGAAATATTACGCTGATAAATTAATGACACCCACATAAAGTGTCACTTCAAGGGATTAAATGTACAAATATTACTAAGCGAATACGTTGGGGAGACTCGTGAAAAGGGCAGCATAATAGCTAGCAATAAAGAGATTCTGAATTACAATCACAAAATGGCGATCCATAACAGAAATGACCAGATTGTCCATAAACTGGCCAAATATCATTCAAGTAATACAATAACACCACTCAACAAAGACCAACTCCGAATCAATGAAGGAGTCGTCGTGAAGTTCAAAGCAAACATTTCGACATTCATTTGCAGTCCTAAAATCGTGTTTCTGCTTGCCATGACACGCTGACAGCTGAAAGCTTAGATCTACTGGTTTTCCATTTTACGTTTATATAAATGTATAATATTATAATCTATCATTCATCAAATATTGAAGAAATATACAGAAGTAACAATTATATACAGCAAAATAACAAAAACATTAAAGAACTCATATCATAAGCAACCGACTATTCTATTCTATCTCTTATGTCAACTCAATATGGCCGCCAATTCGTTAAGAGTTAAATTTAAAGAAATTAAAATAATGACTGTCGCTTCTTAATTTGTTTTTGATAACGTTATGTATGTACGCAAAAACATAAATGATTTTCCCAGAAATTGTGACGTACATTCTATTAACACTAGGAACAAGAATAAACTTGTTACTCCAAGTACCCGATTATACAGGGTTAGTAACTCTTTTTTGGGGCAATGTATACGTTTTTACAACAGGATCCCAGAAAACATTCAAAATTATTCAATTATAAAATTCAAAAGAATCGTTAAAGAGCGTTTGTGTGCTAAAGGATATTACGACACTTATGACTTTTTAGTTGACTGCACACCTTGGGAATGAAATGATCGCCTCCAGGCTGTTTCAAATAACTAAAATATAATTATCATTGTTCATGGAAAATGGTTAAAAAATATATATATATATATACATCCCGCTGAGTTTCTTTCGCCGGTTCTTCTCAGGTCCGAGGTGCTAAATTCCGAACCGGTGGTAGATTTTTGACAATCAATAAGCAAGTGTAAACACTTCTATATTGAATAAAGATTTTTGACTTTGACTTTGACTATGCCACGTCGTCTGTCCGGTGACGTCACTTCCCAAGCCACGTCACTCAGTCTTCGTTCAACAGTTTAATGACGAAATCTTAGAGACTATAACATCTACAAACTTGAAATTTTACAGGTTCCTTATGAGGTGTAGACATCCGCTAAGAACGGATTTTGGGAAACTCTACCCCAAAGGATAAATTGAGGTAAGGTTCTTGAAATTTAAATTGTATTCTATTATTAGATGGTGAGGAGTTGTACCCAAAATCATCCTTTTGGCGTTAAAACAGGGTATGCTAGTACATTATAAATACGAAAATATAATAATAATAATAATTAAAAAATATTGGACAACATCACATACATTACTCTGAACCCAATGTAAGTAGCTACTTGTGTTATGGAAAAACAGAAGTAACGACGGTACCACAAACACCCAGACCCAAGACAACATAGTAAAACTAATGAATTTTTTCTACGTCGACTCGGCCGGGAATCGGACCAGTGACCACGGTGGTCGTCAAATATATTCTATAACACGAAAATATTTCGTGCTTAACACGCTCTATTTACTCTAAACACTACATATATCATTATTGGAATAATCTTTTCCCCTCTCATTAATTAAAATGGCCGCTAACCACTAGATTAGTTCGAAATCCCTAATTTCCCATCCAATTAAATAGTTTGACAGCGTTAATTATCTTTTATTTCTTAATTAAGTTCGGATGTGTTAGCTAGCACGAAAGCTTTCCATCAAATCACATATTGAACATTTACACAGACGTTACGATTATGTTATTTCAAAGCCGCAACGTGTTATTCGACGGTTGAATCGTTTATCAACTACAGCAACCTGTATTATGGGGTGCATTTTAACAGTAGGGCTCCGTATCGTTGGGGCTCAGGCTGAAACTACAGTATTACAAATAAACACGATTATAATATATGTATTTACTTATATTATATAATTTACTGCATAAAATAGTTATAATTTAATGAGAAAAGTGCTGCCTTACAAATAAAAATACAGTTTTTTATATTATATACATTAAATTAAATAAAAACAAAATAAATATTAATTATAAAAAAAATAATTGAAACATACTTAATCATAATATACAATTTAGATGCATGAAATGTGGTTGGCTAATTATAGTTGATAGTATCTGTGCCCGCGACTTCGTCTGCTTTTGAATTTAACAAAAAAAAATATTGTTGTAGCCTAAGCTACTCCTTATTACATCAGCTTTCTGCCAGTGAAAGTCCCGTCAAAACGGTAAGACCGATCCAGAGATGTACCTTGTATACATACACATGTATTTAGTAAAAAGCGGTTATTTTAATATTACAAACAGACACTCCAATTTTATAAAATATTGTCATGATAATTCGTTATGTATCGATAAGCAAATTTTTGATATCCTATACATTAAAAGCGTAAGCCGTTTTTTGTCCGAGTGATTATGGGACGATAGCTGCACATAAAATATCGGTTATGGTCTCATTTTGAAGAGCTCCAGTCGTAGATGTGCAAGAAATTAAAGAGGATTTTCGATTGAAATTTACGAAATTTGGTACGATTTAACAAATAAATGATTTTGAAAAAAGTTACTGGTCGTGTTACGGTTGATTAAAAAAATAAACAAATGTAAAACATGCGAACTTACTACGACATACGTTGTGTTTATGTTTTATTCAGTGGCGTAGCTATCGTAGGGACAGGTGGTGCAGTGCACCAGGGCCCCTGAGCTCTGGGGGCCCTCTAACCTGAGCTATGAAAAGAGCTTTGAATAGAGATGAAGTATGGATTTAATTTACTAACGATATGTTCAACTCACTGTATCCTGTATCCTATACTTATTACTATCTATAATTTTGAATGCCAATATACGTTAAAGAGGGGGCGAGGGCCCGATTCTTTTTCTATGCACCGGGGCCCTAACCCACCTAGCTACGCCACTGGTTTTATTACAAATATTTTATAACTGACTGCTAAGTTGCAAACTTGAAACATTTTGGGCATTCTTGGGCAACTTGGGGCATTTTAATAATGCAAAAAAAACAATTAAGCAAGCAGATTGTGATTAAATTCAGTATCATCTCAGCTCGGCCGCAGCGAGCCACCATGAGCAGAACTTTACTTTCCTTTATCTTCTTCATATTGGTGATCGAAAATTTTAGCTGTAAAATATGAAAGTTTATTCTAAATAAAACTAAAATACCTACATATATTGTTATCAGTAAACTCCGATTCTAACTGAACGAATATTTTATACTATTTGACATTAAAACAATCAATTAAAAAAGGTTTCCTCATTTTGGCGCCAAATGTAGATGAGTGATTTGGAGTTTAAAATGAAATAAAAAAAAAAAAAAAATACCTGTCATAGGCTTAGAAAAAAAAGTAATAATAATAATTCAATAAAAGTTTCGCGAGCGACCCACTAGCGTATATTCGATATTTAAATATGAAAGAAAACGTCAAAAAGAATATTTCAAATCACATTTTTTTTAATAACTCGTTCATCTTGGCAACGGTCAACGGTACCTTTGTGAAAATTAATATTATCTCAATTTGTAGAGCGTAAAATAATGAAAGTATTTAATTACAATTTTCTTGACATCAAAAAATTTACATCATATTTTTCAAGATGTACACTCAAAGGAAATCTCGTTCGACAGTTTCAAGTTAACCTTTTCTAAGCATCACAATATCCATCAAAACAGCCTTCTTGGTTCACATACAGTTTGAAACGTATATGAATGGAATTATTGCGTTATAAGCTATTCCCAAGTTTTTTTTACGGCATGAGCGATTAACAGAACTAAAAAAGTAAGGCGATCGTTATTTACTTTATAATTAACTAGCGACCCGCCCCGACTTCGCACGGGTATACTACTAATACTAAATATACTACAGAATGTCTTTATACACAATGTTCGAAGCTTTTTGTCATTAGACAATACAAGCCGCTATGTCCTGCGTTTTAAATATGTAATATCTTCGAAAATATTCATTTAAATAACGTGCTTTAAAGTGTCATATTGATCTATTTAAATGTATTATACTTAACTGGATAAGGATTAACACTGAATTGCTTAAAATCGCTTCGAAAATAGGCCATTATTTCTCGTAAAAAATAAGGATAAAAAATGGTTATGGTGAGTTATCCCTAAGAGATAGACATTTACCATCGCGGACTTTTTGTAGACGTTTTAAGGTGTTTATCCAGCATTTGCAATGTAAGCGCAAAAACCATGGTTATTTATGACATCACATTAAAAACCTCTAAAATCATCAGTGTTTCTCTATATTATGCATGTGTTATAAATAAAAACCTTCCTTTTGAATCACTCTATCTATTAAAAAAACGCATCAAAATCCGTTGCGTATTTTTAAAGATCTAAGCATACACAGGGACAGACAGACAGCGGCAAGCGACTTCGTTCTATACTATGCAATTTATAGTACTGTGTCATTTATATTACTTTTTCTCTCATGGCGAGGGAGGGAGAAACTACAGAAACGAGACAGCTATTATTAAATACTTCTTTTTAATATCAATCAATATCGAAAAAAAAATGCAGCAAAAAGTTTTCATATATTCAGAAACATAAAAAATAACGAGGCAATTTACAGTTAGGCCAAGATATATCCAATATGTAGAGAACATAAACAATTTGATCGGAACAGAAGGTCAAGACAAAAGTACTACTTTGCCTTTTTCAAGGGCTAAACTTCGTTGATGTTCCATTTCATACTTGACACTGAAAGAAAACATCTCGACGGAACCTGTTTCTAAAAAAGATGGACCACAGTCACCACGGGACGACCGCAGATGTGAAACATAGAAAACAATGATTTTATTGCTTGAAGGATTTTATAATTTAAGAAAACCAATAAATAAAAATAGTGTTCAAAATACATGTGTTGTTTTTATTATGACAATAATATATACTTTGTTGTCTACGAGTACACGCACGCACACAAAGGCCTATTGAGCGGTGACAGAGGGTGCATTACTCCCTTACACAGACAGCGTCATGTTGTTTGCCTTAATGGCTTACGTCTTAGCCCCAAAGTTCACCAATAACAACAAAATATCTGTGCACCTTGCTGGGTTGAAATACCAGAGCGCCGATATGATGTCAAACTGGTAGACCTTCTCTTCTTTTAAGGAAGCTTTTAATATCTCTTTAAGGTAGAGACCTATTTCAAAAAAAATCTGCCAATGTTCTATTTTCTGTTTGAACACGTGCATTGTTTCATGCAATGAGCTGATAACTCGAATAAAAATACAAATACTCCAAGTCTTGATTTAAAAATAACGATTCACGAACATTTAGAAACTATTTTATTGGTAAATTCATATTGATCATAACACGGGTGAGGTTATTACATTTACACGTAAAAGGCATCTAATACTTTTATTTAACAAGGTTATGAACCCTCGAAAGGGATGAGAGCTTTTAAATCTACTCTCGACCTTCGAGGACGTTCAATGAAATATTTATTGAAGTTCAATTTATGACGGCCTTGCGATGACGTAGAAACAAGTTAGCCATTTTTATTTTATTTCTTGACATATAAACGATCAACAGTGAGAAAGTCGCCTTATACGAGTAACAGAATGTACATTGTCTCAAATAACGAATCATTAAAAAGTAACTAAACTTTCTGTTTTAATCTCATTGTTTTTGATTAGGTATTATTTGACAGTACACTCTATTTTATTTGACAGTACACTCTATTTTATTTGACAGTACACCAGAAGGCTGCGTACGAGTAGGGTCTATGTAAGATTTGTTTTTTATAAGTATATTGTTATATTGTTAGATGACAACACCTTACCCACACCACCTACCCCATCGAGCGTATAAATGCTAACGTCCTTCCTTGATGTTCAAGCATACTCCATACTAATTTTTCCATACCTGAATTCGGTTCTATGTGGTTTGGCCATGAAAGCAACTTATTTCACATTTATAATATTAGTAGGTATAGATATAAGAATATCATTAAACAAGACTTATATCTTAACAGTGATGATTATACACATGGATATCTGAAATATTACAGGCTTTATATTATTAGAAAGTATTTTGATTGGAACCAATTTTCCAGATACAAATGTTTTAACTATACTTTTTTTTTTTAAATGGGGGAAAAATCTAAATTAATTTATCTCAGTCAAGAAATAACAACACAGAAAAACTATTAACATATTATAGGCAACGTCATAAAAAATGGGAAGGTTATCAATTCAGAACTCCGTCATTTATGACCCGATGTGGAAAATCTCTTTTGGTTTGAAACGATTGGTTCTATTTAAATTTGAAGAAAACATTTAATATCTGTTGATCTTTGTTTTCTATTATTTCTGATTAAGGAGTGTTTATGATGCTGGAACAATGAAACTGGAAATAATCATGCTAAACTATATTTATTTTTATTTTAATACGCTTCAGTAGCTTATTTTCTGAACATTTAATTTAACTTGTTAACGCTTTTAACTAATGTACTGCACACAAAACACAATAGCTCAGTAATTTTTATGACATCTATAGGCAGGACTGACCATAGCCATGTAGGCACCCCAGGCATGCATACGGAGCCCTTTTACATTCGACATTCGAACTGGGTAGGTCATAGACGGCTCTTAGAAAACAAGCACGACCATTTTTCGTAAAGTGCACCAAGTATTGTATATGCAGGACAGGCGGCAGGAGGCTCCAAACCTAGGCACCAACACCCCTCAATTTAGCACCCTGGACTGTCTAACAGTTTCTAAATCCACCGATTGTGCATTTATCATATAGTCAAACCTTTTTTAATAGAAATTATAAAAATCAAAATCTCATTTGTTTTAGGAATAATGTTGTTTTCCATTCTTTTTTTCTCAGGGGAGAAATAAATTCATTAAAAAATAGGTACATGAAACTCGGTCAACAACCGCATGACATCGGTTATGAACCTCCTTCGTGCAGGAACCTGAAACAAGTTCAAAAAGATAAGCGGGAAATAATTTTACCCATAGCGGGTTAATGTCAAATACTTACTCACTAGAACACCTTCGATTCCCGTCGTCCTGGGGTTTCCTCGTGGCTCAGCCGAACGAGGATTTTGTGAGGGTCTGTCACCCCCGTACTTCGCGCTAGTACGTAAAACTGTCGTTCTCAGTAGTCTGTCACGAGACAAGCGGACCCAACCTCACACGAGCGAAGGCGCGAGGCAGAACGTCAGAGCTTGTAGACTTTTCTTGGTCATTAAATGATTGAGCGCTACTATTTGACAAAAAAAGAAGAAATTTGTAATTCTCTGATTAACAAAATAAACAGAAATTTAAATATGCAGATCGCCGTGGATCGTCTGGACATTATGTACATATATATGACATAAGGTCGAAAATAGAAAAACTGGCGTCAACAATTACTGAATGAAACTACACGATTTATTATTAATATAATTTAATTCTTACAACCCATCCTTAACCTATAACTATACAATATCGTCCTTACTCACAAACGTTGTATAGCGTGTGTGAACAGTGCAACACAAAGCCTCTCTTTCTAGCATCAGTCATTAGAGAAAATACATATGACTTCGCAATCTTTCCTGGGTATCGGTTTATATTATAAAATTCCGCTGATATTTTTAACTTAACATATCGGCATCTGTTTTGCGTGACGTGTTCAGCGGGGAGGACCTCGCCCCAGCTCACGTGACAGAACTAGTCTCTCGGCAAATATCACGTAATTTTATTTTCACGAAAATTCTTTTTGAACTAAGTCTAATCCTTATTTCATTAAAAATACGCTCACGTGAGATTAGATGAGGTAATTAATGGACGATACCTTTAATTATTAATACATTGGAATCTTATTTTTCAGAGTTAGTGGAGTTCGTACTCGTTAATAGCCATAGAGAACATATTTTAAGTCCTTCGAGACTGTAATAATTGAGTTTGTTGTTGATTCTTCTCGGTATCTAAATAGCGATTAGGCTTTGCTTTACATTCAATTAAATTTAATACAATACGTGATACAAAATTGCAATCAGATGAAACCGGACAGGGAAGGCTTAAGAGGCGGACTTATCCCAAAGACAGCGATCTCTTTCTCTCTTGAGGTAATGGAACGAAAATAAGAAAGAAAGGGAGCATTACGTATAGATCGGCTATACACCACCTTATAAAACAAAGTCCCGCCGCACTTGTTTTTCCGTTGAACGCGATTAACTCAAAAACTACCCAATACATTTTCAAATGGACTGAGTGATTCACAAGAAAGGTTTAGGTATATCCATTAAGTTAAGTAACAGTTTGTAAATGTCCCACGTCTGGGCTAAGGCCTCTCCTTTAAAGATTTCTCCCTAGAAAATTTGGAGCTCATTCCACCACGCTGCTCCAATGCTGGTGGAGACACATGTGGCTGAATTCCATTGAAATTAGACACGTGCAGGTTTCCTCGCGTCTTTCTATACATAATTAATTAAGGTCTTGCTTAAATTATCGAAAAAATGACAACAATTGTTGAAAGCGTCGTGGAAAATCATACCGACTATATTATTCAGGATATTGACTGGCATGCGCCGCGTAGACCAATAGTTACATCTATTACGAAATAAACATTTCATGTAGTTTATTCTACCTGAAGCCAGGACACTAGTGAATAATGTTTCAATTTTGAAGACAGAGCTGCGTACACAAATGCTATACATCATATATGAGTAAGGGGTTATATATCTATATTAAATCAAGGTAACATATCAAGTTCAGCTGGCAACGGAATGCTCTTCATATGTGCGAAGCGCTTCAGGGCGTCGTATTTGCTCCTAAGGGCTTCAATCTCTTCACGGATCCTTGTGTTTTCCTCTTGCATCGTTTCCATATCGTGCCATTCCTGTAAATAAACCAGGTATTCAATTAGGTAGACAGGATGACGATGAATGGTCATGGCCCACAATACTGATGCTAACAACCTTGGAAACTGTTACGTCTTTAGTAACACTAGCCAAATACCCTTCAAACCAAAACACAACAATAATAAGTACTAATGGGTCTCCCGCGAAACTTTATTCGAAAGATTTTTTAGTAATTCCGAAACCTATGACAGGTTTTATTCAGATTTAATTGTATTGTAAACTGCAAGTCACTCACCTAGTCATCATATAGTCATTTTGCGCGAAAATTATATAACTTATTTTAAAAGAAAATTTTAATGTCAAACAGTATATATTAGTACAATTAGAATTGGAGTTTGTCGAAAAAAAAATAATTTAATTTTGTTTACGTTTTTAATTTTTTTTTTTTTTTTTCTTATACAGACGTAGCGCTCTCTAACCGGTCAGTAACTTATTTCCGCTCTCTAAAATCAATTCTTTGTTAAATTATAACGATTTCGTAAATTGCAATCAAGAATACTTTTTATTTTCTTACACATCTACAGTGGAGCTCTTCAAAATGAGACCATAACCGATATTCATGTGCAGCTATCGTCCCATAATCACTGGGACAAAAAACGGCTTACGCTATTAATATAAGAAATGGGCCACCTAATGTTCAACAACACCATATTAAGACAATTGGTACGAGTGATATAGGTGCATTGGCACTATGAGAAATATTATCCATCTTTTTATCGACTACGAGCATTAGTCCTTGGGAATTGAGATGGTATGTCCCTTGTGCCTGTACTTACACTGCATAGATATGATATGATTCGATGATGCTTGATGAGATGTGTAGCTAGCGTGCCATAAAAACTGTACTGTGTAAAATATATAAGATTGCTTTTTTCAGGCATATTTCCCACTATTTCAAGTATATCAATACAAGGTCATAATTTGTTTAAATGAACTCCTCTCGCCGTTGGAATATACATTCTCAACCTACCTGACTTTTCTCAGTTTCAAGTTCGTCTTTCTGCTCTATTCGTTTGATGCGACACGAGGCAGCGTATCCTCGGTTTTTAAGCGTACGCCGACGTTGTTTCATCCTTTAACAAAAAATACAGTATGTCAAATTTCACTAATGCCAGTGGTTCCCAAACTTTTCGAAATTGGTTTCAATGTAACTTATAAAATACTAGTTGTCGCGTTTTAGGGGTTGGTCGTCAGGTATTAGGCACAAAAAGTAACCTATATCTTCTCTTGGAGTTTAAGCTTGATTCATAACAAATTTCATCAAATTAGATTCAGTGATTTAGCTGACGAAGAGCAACAGACTGATTTATATTTGCATTTACATTAGTTTGGAAATATATATTTTACTTTGAACTCTTATGACTGAATCAGCCTTTTATAATTTTCAACTTTGTTTTTTTTTTGTTATTATATCAGTAGGCAGACGAGCAAATGGGTCACTTGATGGTAAGTGGTCACCACTGTGCATAGACAATGGCGTTGCAAGAAACATCAACCACTCCTTACACCACCAATGCCCCACCAATCCTAGGAACCAAGATGTTATGTCCCTTGTGCCTGTAGTTACACTAGCTCACTCACCCTTGCACAAAGACCTACCACCAAGTCGTACGTTTTAAAACAGGTTATAGCTGTGTCAAATGTTATCTAAACCAGTTGCCAACCTTCTTGCAATCAGGTAAAATTAATCTTTTATTCATTATTGAATCAAATAAATGATATCTCTGACATTCCACATTATATATTTTGTAGCTAGTATCGTACCTGACTATTTGGTCTCGTGTTAAGCCTCTCATTTTGAGTTGTCTATTAAGATCACGCACTGAGATGGAGACCAGCTCATCGTCACTGATCTCAGCACAGGGTGTGGGAGACAGGGGAGCCTGGAAGAAAGAAATTTAGCCTTTAACAATGAATAATATAAAAAAAACTTGGATTTTAGAATTTCATATTCAATTTTCTCTATTGATAAGTTGCTAAGGCAACATATACATATATTTTTTATAATAGTTCTAGAGAATCAGTTTACATAAATACTGCAAGGATTTGACAAAAACAACACCTAGATTTGAACTGTCCATGAGGCAAAATCAACCCATTCTTTATTCAAGTATATAGTTGTATCAAGCATATAGTTGTCAAGTATATAGTATAGTTATAAAGGCACTTTTTAGTCGTTACATTAATGTTGAATTAAATGTAAATCTACAACCAGTTCGGAAAGAAGATTCTAGAAATGTGAAAAACTGCCAAGAAACTCAGTAGTTACTGTTTTCCACAATATTAATAACATTGAATGTAATGTACAATTAAATTTAGGTCTATTTGTTATAAATGTATAGAACAATAATATAAAAAACTTACTATATTTTTTATGTAAATTCTTTTGATATAATCTATCATACCAATTAACTTAAAGAGAAATTTACGTTAAATATTTAGTTTAAAAAATATATATATAATAATTAAAAACTAAATATCCAAAATAAAAATATCTGTTTACCATACTAACTGCCATAAATTCTGGGCGACTGATTTATTTATGTAAAACATAAAAATTATGTCGTATTTTTTGTACTTATATTTTTTGTAATTTATTGTTGATAAGCCATATTCTATCGTTTTCGATGTAGATGATTAAGTTTTAGGAGACTTTACGAGGACTTTCAGCATAACGACCAAAATGCAACGTTCGGTAAACATTAAGATACGCAATACTCGTAAACATTCATAGTTAATTTGAATTTACTGTAAATTACTTACCATTATTGCTTTCCTTACGCCCAGACCTTTCAAATCATGAGGCATGATGCTTTGAGAGTAAGTAACGGAGCCCCGTTACTGTTTATTTATTAACTGTTTTAGTTTGTACACTTAGCACCGATCATTCACCTTCTAAGAAGTAACCAAATATTTTCATATATGGATACGATGTACACTCAATTATTATAAAATACAAAAAACAAAAAATATCAACCAGATACTAAATAGGCTGTAGTGTATACTGTTTAATATAAAAAATAAGTACGAATTGTACTTGTACGTCGAATTTAGGTACGAGAAGTGGGGAATGGATGGATATCAGCAAGACAGTGATCATTCATTATTGGGTTGAATGAGGAAAAGACAATAATTATTTATTATTACAAATTAAGTTTTATAACGTTATTATAAGACTTATAATCGTTTGACAAAATATATTTAACAATATTACACACAACAAACATCATATTTCTAAATCGGATACTATATTCAAAATCTAAGTAATTTCCTTTCAAAAATATATTGGTGCTTAATTCAATTGCGTTTTAAGTTTCAATAAAAAAAACCTTATGATGACGAGCTCTCTTTGATAAAGAAAATACATTTATTTAAGCCTTTCCCAATTCAAACATGTTTTTAAACAGTTTATTAGTATGCTTATCCGATTGTAGAAGGTGAACCAAGCATCTGCAGTGTTGTTGATGTTGCAAGCATAATAAGTTTTCCCTAAATGCAAGAAATTCCTTAGAAAAGTCAGATATAAAAACATCAAGAAATCTATTTGATATAAGATGTATATTTTAATAAAACTATTTAATTGAATCCAAATTATACCGTTTTTTAAGACTAAGCTTTTGATGTATTTTTTTTAGATAATATTAAGTTTTTATTAATTGTACCACTTTTCCACCTTCTCATCTAATGGCAACACATAGTATGTATCGTATGGTTGTATAGTTGACGGGCGACTTCGTAACGTAAAGTAAAAAATATCGTAACGTATTTCGTAGTTAAAAGTGTAACAAAATGGCTAAGAGAAAAAATAAACCTTTGATAGATTCAGATTCCAGTAGCGAATGTTCAGATTTGGATTCGGTGAGTAAATTGAGCTTAAATCCTTCCTAGGTTATAGTGTCTATCTTAGCATTTTGACGACATTCCTTTGCTATTTTGTTTGCGTATTCAGGCCAAGATCAATGTCTGAAGGATCTAATTATGACCAATGCGCATTAGTGAAGATGTCTTAAAAGAAAAGTACATATTCAAGAAGTAAACATACAATATTCTACGTCTTAATACACACGATGTTTTTCTTTAAAAAGTTTCGTTTACAATGGCTTCTTTTGGAATGACTCATGAAAAATAAAAAATAAAATTGTCCCATAACCTTTAAGAGGTTGACATTGATTTAGTAGTTTTAGTACTTCAGTACTTCTTTTATATTTTTTTACAAAATGACTTGGAAAACATGTGTACAGCCACAATTTGGGACAACAAAACTATTTATAATTTTTCAACAGCTGGTCTTAATCTTGTACCTTATATAATGCTATTTAAAAAATGAAATATTTTAAATTTTAAACTCAATCCAAGCATATATAGTGCATCACTTTAAACTAATATTATCTAATTTACACCATCTTTTAAATACAAACATAATACATTTGTATTATATCATTTTAAAAACAATTTTTTATAGTCTATATACATGCCATATTACATTTAGAAAGTTGGTTAACTTGATTTAATGTAAATTATAGAATGTAAAAGAAAAAAATAATTTTACTTAATGATATATTTTTAGTATTGAAGCTATTAAAAACAAACCCTTTTGATATATATGACTTGTGAATTTAGTTAATGAATCAAAAAAGTCAATGAATTCTATAACTTTAAGTCCACCCAGATGGACTTAAAGTTATAGGGCTTTAAGTCCATCTAGGTGGGTACCACCCATTGAGGTATTCAACTGCTAAATAGGAACACTTAGTATGGTTGTGTTCAAGTTAAAAGGATAAGTAATGAACCATTATTCCAAGCACATCATACCTTTACAGTCCTTTCAGGTGCATTATCAGTGTACGGAGTGATTTTTAATTTTCTTCACCAATGTCAAAGGATTAGTTAATTTTTAGTATTGCGCCTCAGTTTGACATGCATTTAATTTAACTGAAATTAAACACATATTCAAACCTATCCATCTGCTTTGTGGTAGGGTTTTGTTGAACTCTATCCGGGTAGGTAACATTCACTTATCACATATTCAGTTTAAAGCTAAAGCCAGTGTAATATGGGCGCAAGAGACATAACACCCAAGTTTTGCGGTGCATTCGATTTAAAGCATGGTTAATATCTCTAGCAGCACCAATGTGTATAGGGAGTGGTAGCTATTACTCATCAGGTGGCTCATTTAAACATCATTATTTAAGAAAATTGTTTTTTTTTCTCTTTTCTATTTTTTTCTCGTTAAAAAAGGCGGGATCTGATTACGAAATTCAAATAATTACTTGCACTGTTAAATAGATTTCTGTCAAGCTTATCTTATAAGTTTGTCTATGACATTTCTGAGTTATTCTTAAATCATTTTTTTTTTATTAGTTCTTCTTTGCTCTTGCTATGGAATAATATCTGGCTTTTTAGCTCATATAACTTTTTTTACAAAATCACTCTATAATTTATTTCATAAATTATTATATAGAGTTCTTAAGATTATTATTTTTTTCATTATTACAATGTATATTATTTACTAATTGTCGCTCGCATTTTAGGGGTTGTCATTAGGTGATAGGCTTATCATATCATCAATTTCAGTTTGGTTGCGAAAGAGCAACACACAGGACGAGTTATGTTAATATTATTAGTATAGATTTTTTTATTATCTTATGACAAATTAAACAGAAATAATTGAAAGTAGAACAGCGACTATTATTAGTAATTGACTATATATTTGTAATTAAATTAATGACCATATATATCTCATTAACTTAATTCCAGTACAGTTATCATTCACTGCCACCGTAGGGTGTGAGGAATTCACGAAGGAAGGTTCTAGAAACTTTGACATTGAAGCTATAATTTTTTTTTTGTTATTTAAATTAGTTTTTGAGCCGTTTAATCCAAGTTTACTTTCCAGCTGTGTAATATAAATAAAGATATAGATTAGGGATATTAAACTGATAAGAAATGTTCAAATACTGGCCTCCGACTGACATGAATTTTTAAATAAAGTCATGTAAAAAAAAAAGTATATATATATATATACATTAACATAGCATACCAGACATCCTATTGATATACTATATTAAAATTGAATTAAAATAAAGTAATATTTTTATGATATGTAACTTGAGGAATCCAAATCTAACTAACCCATATGTGTATATTATATAATAGACATACTTTGTATATTTCTTACTTTTAAGGTAGAATTTGTAAGAAATTCATTAGATTGAGCAAATTTGAAATTATTGTCATAATAAATGCGAAAGTAACTCTGTCTGTCGCTTTCACGGCGAATTTGATGAAATTTGGTATGAAGCTAGGTTGTACTCAGAAGCAGGAGGCTATTTGTGCCTAACACCTGACAGCCAACCCCGAAAACGCGAACGAAACCGTGGCAGACACCTAGTTACCAATAAATACGATGACGATAACGAAGTTCGACGTTCAAGTTACTAATGCCCGATTACTATTTAAAAAAAAAATGATTTGTTTTACTTAAAAATGTTTTAATTGGCATTGGTTGGCGGACGAGCATATGGGCCAACTGATGGTAAGTGAGCACCACCGCCCATAGACAAAAGCGCTGTAAGAAATATTAACCATTGCTTACATCACCTATGCGCCACCAACCTTGGGAACTAAGATGTCATGTCCCTTGTGCCTGTGATTACACTGGCTCACTCACCCTTCTAACCGAAACAAAACAATACAGAGTACTGTTATTTAGCGGTAGAATATCTGATGAGTGGGTGGTACCTACCCAGACGGGCTTGCACAAAGCCCTACCACCAAGTGTATATTATATTTTTTGTATATAATATTTTTTAACTATAATGTAATAATAATGTACGAGACGTAATCAGAGTGTAGCTACTAATGGATAAGAACTATCAACGAACAGTAGAGTAAATGTATGTTAATTGCAGATACTAGTTGAATGTCTATAAATAAATGGAAACGTTAATGAGACAATTCTAAAATCCAATCTTGATAGTTATCCAGGAATGTTACTATAAATTAATTGGTTAAATATATATACACATATATATATACTATACGACACATACGTAAGTTTATTTACCAATTAGCCAAATTGTTTTTTTTATGTCATTGGTTGACCGTCGAGCATATGGGCCAACTGATGGTAAGTGGTCACCAACGCCCATAGAAAATAGCGCTGTAAGAAATATTAACCATTCCTAAGATTTTATGTCCATTGTGCCTGTAGTTACACTGGCTCACTCACCATTCAAACCGGAATACAACAATACTGAGTAATATTGTTTGCACAAAGCCCACCCTACCAATAAGTAAAATAAGCGTGGAGTTAATGCTTGTTGACTTCCAGGCAGGAGACATAACGTACATATATAATTGTAATTAACTAACATGACTGTATTTTTATATATTGAAAAAGAGTAACTACTGAGTTTTTTGCCGGTTCTTCTCGGTGGAATCTACATTCTGAACCGGTGGTAGCTTTACTTTAAATAGTTTGTTAAATGACGATTCAAAAGTGCTTGTAAAAGCCTACTTGAATAAAGTATATTTTGATTTGATTTGAGTTAGTTTAGTGATAGTCTAGCCGTTTTAACGGCGCCGTTCAACCACTGAATACGCAGCCGCATTTAAAGGTTGCAGGCCCTGGGGCCAGAAAAGAGTGGAGCTCCTAGAGCAACAGAGTAGTGGATGCCCTAGTGATTAATATTATTTCAAAAAAATTTGAACATTTCCACTATAGTCTAACAATAATTTATTTACTCTATTGCTAACTTTTAAAACACTCTTTAGAAACATAGTTATAATTTGACTATATCTAGATATCTAAACATATATTTTATTAAAAATCTTAACTCTCTTCTGGAGACCCCAGGGCAGCTGCCCCGGTTGCTCTCTCTCCCAAATCCGACCCTGACTGAATAACTTTCTGTAAATACATCTTCCGTTCACAGAGTAGGGTAATTTGCTTTAGCTTAAAGCAAAAGTATGAATAAAATTATTTATACTTTATAGGTTTGATTTAATAACATATTATAAATGAAACTTTCATCAAATTTTGCAAAGTAATAAATAACGAATTGGGTTATTGTTAGGATGCCAATTGAAAGGCGGTGCTCATTAGTAACATGGCTAGACTATTAATTGAATGGCTATTTAAGATTAGTGCCAGCGATATTGTAAATTTTATATATGAATATATGATGTATTGAATAGATTTAATAAACTAAAGCATCGTGATTACCTCCCTTCTATCTTTTCTATCTATCTTTAAAATGTTCTATGTTTTCTATGTTTTCAAGCAACGAAGCTATCGTTGCTTGAAAACATAAATAATTTAAAGTTTAACATGTTTACTTTTTCTTGGCTGAATTATTTGGCCAGTTATCTTTGGATATATTTTTCTGATTATATAATATGACATACATTAATAGCCTGTAAATTTCCCACTATTGGGCTAATGCCTCCTCTCCCTTTGAGAAGGATTGAAGCATAGTCCAACACGCTGTTCCAATGCGGTTCGGTGGATACAAATGTGGAAAAATTGCGTTGAAATGAGACACATGAGGGTTTTCTCACGATGTTTTTTTTTCACCGCCAAGCACGAGATTAATTATAAACACAAATTAAGCACATGAAAATTCAGTGGTGGTTTTGCCTGGGCTTCAAACCGCAATCATCGGTTAAGATGCACTTGTTCTAACCTAATAACAGGGTTCTAACCTTAAAACCATATTACGGGGTTAGAACGCGTAATATCACATGTGTATAGAAAAATGAGCTTATGTGATTCGTGGAAACGAGAGATCTATCCTGCATTTTTAAACCCATACATTATAAAGAGATACACATATTTTAAAATATTTTTAGTTAAACTAAATTAATAAAGTGTGACTAAAGCATAGTTTTAAATGACGTTTTGATATTAATAAGAATTTATTATTTTGTTCCAGCAATTCCTCAATTTGGCAAAGAAGAAAAAGAAACCAGGAGAGTCGCCACCGCCACCGAAATCGAAAAGCAAATCTTCAGATAGTGAATCTGATTGGGACGATGATGACAAGAAAAATGGTAAGTTTTTTTTATTTTATTGACCTGGCAAGCGAGACACGTGATGGTTGCGTTTACCACCGCTCTTAGATATTGGCTTTGTTGGTAGGATTAACTATTCCTTCACCAACTCTGGGAACTAAGTTAATACTATCCTAGTTCCTGTAGTTAAACTGACTTACTCACTCTTCAAACCAGACTACCTCAATTCTAAAGTGTTGCTCTTTGGCGATAGAATGATTGATGCCAACCCCACCCAAGCTTGGCAAAGCCCCATCAACAAGTCATTATAAATACTTCTCTATAGACTTCAAACTGTAGAAACATTGCTTTTACACACCGAAGTTAATACGTTGCAATACATACCTACCTCAAGTAATTAACATAGATGCAATTTACATACTTGAAGTGAAGGGTCCGGGTACAAGTTATAAGTACCAAGATTATTTAAAAGGAGATATTTTAATTATTAATAATTAATATAAATTCCGCTCCCTATATCGCTCGTGAATTGTTAAAAGCTGATTTACGTTTGATGATGTCGTCCTGACCGATTTCGGTGATGCGTGCATCCTTTAGTTTTATTGTGAGCCAGCATAGTTTTAAAGCCACAAGGGACATTGTATATTAGTTCTCAATGTTAGCGGTTCAATGGCGATGTAAGGAATGATTAATATTTATTATAGCGCCAGTATTTGTGGGTGGTGGTGATTATTTACGATCAGGTAGGACATTTATAATTTAAACAGTACCGGACATTACAACGTAATATTCTGCAGTGAGTTTCGATTTTTTCTTACATAATAAGCACAGAACAGCTCTACTGTTAAATATATCAATATAGGTATATAAAGTTTTCTGTCTCTATCAGTTCTCCAATGTCTGCATTCTCATCTCGACTCAATTTTTATTATAGAATATTTTTATTAATTGTGAGGCCGTTTGTATAAATCTTAGTCTTATTTCAGACAAATCATCTTCGTCGTCCGGCTCTGAATCAAATAGCGATGCAAGAAGCGATACGTCGAAGAAGAAAGAACCAGCTAAACCGAGTAGGAAAAGTTCATCGGACCATTCAGAGGAAAGAAAGAAACCGGAACCAAAAAGAAGTGAAGTCAGGAAAAGCACAGACAGCGCCGGATCAGGGAAGAAAAAGGATGTGTACAGTGAACCAGAAGAAGGTGAGTGGATGACGATTAGTAAAGTCACTGCATGCGAATATCCCACTGCTGGGCAAGGAAGGTTACTGTGGAGGAAGTTTATGAAAAAACTCTTTTAAGGAAATGTTTATAAAAATAAAAAAATAGGACAGACTGCAAGATATTACAGTACAAGTTGTGTCTCCGTTAACATAGTCACTATCTCTTTACATTTTAATCCGGTAGAACAATATTATCAGAAGTTCCAACACGCCTTCCAAACCTTTGAGTGCTAGTGAAAACTCCAATGTTATCCATAAGCCAAACGAATCGTTCCTTGATGTGCAACACGGTAAGTGTTCTCTCGCTTCGCTGCAATCTGTGAGTGGTTTAGTGAAAAGGGACGGAAGTGTGTGACGGAGATGCGCACGCTGTTTGATTTGGCCAATGGGCATGCGATGCTAGAGTTGACATCAATCAGTACCAACACATTCTCCTTAATTACTAAATTAATGTTGCTTACTACCAACGTGAGATATAACGTGTTACGCATCGTGTACAACTACTATAAGGCTACCCCACGCACCCCCTCTCCCTTTTTTAACCAAATACAACACATTTGAGTTTTAGTCAAGAATTGTTATTGTTCACAGGCGAAGTATCTTCACACTCATCAGACAATGATTCAATAGATTCAGAGGAAGAATTTGATGATGGGTAAGGAGTATTATTTTTAAATATTAAATTGACTAAATGTCTGACAACTGTGTTTAAGGCCCCCCCTCTTTAACCAGAAGGTTTGCAGCTTATTCTACCACTAATAATGTTTTAGAATTTACTTTATATAACACAGGTTACGCACGCGTTTTCGCGCTAGTTTTATGTGTTTGTTGTTAGGTATTATTCACATTAGGTATTTCCTTTTTAATTATAGACTATTTGTTATTGTGATGTTAAAGCTATATTATTGCAAAAATATGTTTAAACGGATTATGCGATGAACAGTTACGATGAAAATCTCATGGGAGATGAAGAAGACAGAGCTCGGCTGGCGGCCATGTCGGAGAAAGAGCGCGAACAGGAGATATTTAAACGCATAGAGAGGCGGGACTTGATGAAGACACGGTAAGTTGATCATTTTCATACTAAATATATTATTAGTAACGAATTAATAAACAGTACGTATCTGAACATGTCTCGTATTAACAGAAGTCGGTAGCTAGATTTTTTTTTTAATTTTAATTAATGGGTGCTTCGAACGTATTGGTGTTTGACAGGGTTGTATTTTAGAGCCATTTTTATTTTGCGTATATACATCTGAGTAGTTATTTGCAAAATATGTTTTTATTACTATAATATATCGCTCTAATAATATATTTTACCGATTCATAAACAATTTTTTTTTGTTAAAAAAAGCATTGTTAATCATTTAAAAAGGCGTGGAGTTTATACTCGTTGATTTTCAGGCTAAAATTTATATAATATGATCAATATTATAAAAATTTAAATTTATTTTATCTGACATAACTTTGTATTTTAAATGTTGGGAAAGATTAGTCATTTTTAAAATCTAGGTAGAATCTACATTCCGAAGCTGTGGAGGTTTTACGTTTAAGATACAATTCTGTAAAATAACGATTCAAGTGTTCGTAAAAGCGAATAAAATATATTTTGATTTCGATAGAGCGTAAAATATAATGATTCGATTTGTCTCTTTAATTCACTCGTGTCTCACGGGGTTGCATTTTAGAGCCATTTTTTATTTTGACCAATTACTTCCTAGTGATTACCTAGTAGGGCTCATTTATTATATCAATACATCGCTAGTGAATAACTCCGTCACGATTCGTAGCAGTTCAATTTAAACGAGGCCTAACGCGTCGTTCGAAATTTAAAATTGTAGGTGGGAAATCGAACGCAAGCTGCGCCTGGCGCGGCGCTCCGCGGCCGAACGCGGCGCGTCGCCCGCCGAGCTGGCGCGGCGCCGCGACGCGCGCAAGCGCCGCCGCGAGCAGCGCGCCAAGCTGCAGGCGCGCCGCCAGCGCGACCACGAGCGCCGCGGTGAGGACTGTTTCTTAAATGTTAAACGGATTCATAGACTTTTCGTGTTTCATCCACTAGTATTTTTTAGATCATTAACACGAGGTCTGATGCGCATTATGTAGTTCAACAAAAACTAAGAGTGATATACAAATCAGTCTTGATTTGTTTAAAAAAAATCTAAATAAAACTCTCCTCGCAGAATCCGAAAAGGAGGAGCCCAAGGAGCCCGAAAAGGAAAAAGAGAACCCGCCCGAGAGTCCAGGGGAAATTCGAGACGATCCCAAGGACGAAGGTATGTTTGAGTTTGACGTGTGTGAAGTATCGATGACCGCTCCTGTAAATGTAAATATAAAAGAGCTTCGGAACCGAGTCTAATTTTATTTTACGGGTGATAATCGAATTGACCGCCTCGCTCGTGTAGTGGTCAGATATAAGGCCGCGGATACAGAGATCCTGGGTTTCGAACACCCCGGTCGGGCCGATAAAAAGTTACCGGACTTTTCTATCGAAAATTATTCAGCAACAGTCGCGCAATCGTGCCCTGCAACATAACTCAGTGTAAGGCTGTTCCGCCCGCAGAGCGCTCGGCGTCGCCGCTGTTCGGCGCGAAGACGGAGCGCAAGCGCAACGTGGACGACCGGCGCGTGAACGCGATGGCGGCGCTGCGCGCGCAGCGGGACGCGCGCGCCACGCGCGTCGAGACCGAGCAGCGCAAGCGCGCCGAGCTGCAGCGCAAGGAGGACGACGACGTGAGGCCCACGCTACACGCTACACGCTACACGCTACACGCTGCAAGCCGAACGCTTATTGTTAAGCCTTCGATTGTGTACAACATGAAACTCAACATGAAACAAAAAATTATACCACCATGGAATCATTATTACTTATCTTAACGATGCGACTCATAGGTTTGACGTACAAGTTAGCAGATCTCTTGAGGTCTCACTCGATTTAGGAGTCCCGCAAGGACTAATACTTGACCCCTTTCTATTCCACGTATACATATATGGCTTTCTCTTTCTTGGAGGAAATATAAATATAATGCATGTCCAAGCACTAGAATCACAGCATCACAGTTGTCAAGGTTGGCAGCTCATTGGTTATGTAGTTTCTTAAAGCATCTATATCTATGGTGATTGGTCACAACCATATGATTACTTTCCTATTTTAATTTAAAAAAAAAAAACAGTTGTATTGTTAATATTAACAATTTCTTGCAGGACGCAGACGCAGAAATAATAGGCGGAACAAGTAAACAGAGCGTCAAGTTAAAAGCATCGGATATATACTCGGATGATTCTGGTTCAGATTCAGAAGATAATAAGTCACAAGGTTAGTTGAGTCCTAGGTAATCAAATTCAAGTAATTTTGTCATACTTTGTTTATTTTGAAAACATTATTTAAATTAAAGAAAGTCTTTATAAGTAATTTTCAAACGACTTTAAATAATTATTAAGTATATATTTATATATATATATAAAGCTAGTATCGATAAAAATAAATTAAAATATGTATATCTGCGAGATTCCGCCAGCTGACACGGGGATTTACCCCGGTGTCCAGTGTGACAAGTTTCCCCGGTGACAAGTTTCTGTAATTATAATTGATTATGTTGAACAATCGCTAACTTTTTTTTTTTTTTGAATTATTTCTAGGCCGGAGAAGTTCTTCGAGCTCGTCCTCATCAGACGCGGAAGTGGAAGAGAAGAAGCGTGAAAGAGAGGAAGTCGAAGTCAAATACGCAGATACTAGGGAGCAGATTAATAAACTTAGATTAAGCAGGTATTATATAATATATTTTTAGTTGGAAATAGTTGGTATTTGGTAGAATGGTTTTGTTAAAGCAGTCTGGGTCCACGCCTCAATTGAATAAATCAAAGTATACTTTTATCAAGTATTTTACGGAACTATATTATAATACCAGCGGTTCAGAATTAAGATTCTGCCGAGACAAGTCTGCAAGGAACTCAGTAATCACATATTCTACTGCTGAGATGCATTACTTACTGTACTAGTAGTGTTGTATTCCGGTTTGAAAGTTGAGTGTTCATTGTAACTACAGGCACAAGGGATATAACATTACATTTAATATTTCTTGTAGTGCTATGAGAAGTGGTGATCACCTATCACAAGGAGGCCAACTTACCAGTCTGCCTATCGACTTAAATTAAAAAAATTCTCTATGAGAAGAAAATCACTAACTCCACATTAGTAGAGTAATTATTATTAACTACTGAGTTTCTTGTCGGTTCTTCTCGGTGGAATCTACATTCCGAACCGGTGGTAGCTTTACTTTAAATAGTTTGTTAAATGACGATTCAAAATTGCTTGTAAAAGCCTACTTGAATAAAGTATATTTAGATTTTGATTAATTGAATACAAAGTATAGTTTGGTTCGAATTGTTTCAGGTTTAAATTAGAAAGATTAGTACATTTACCGTTCTTCTCCCGAGTCGTACAGGGCTGTTTCGTTCGTATCGGCATCGGGAATAACAACGGCAACCCCGTCTACAGGGTGAGTTATATTTATTTATTCATAATTAAATATCTAGCTATTAGACGTAGGAGTAGCCGAGTATGGCACATTGGTGCATGAGTGCTGTTCGGTTAAGTTAGTTATGCGATTTGTCAGTAGATGGCGTTAACCAAAAGAGTCTCAATTCTGAATCGCGCTGACTAGAACCCAAGATAAAAACATAAAGTGTTTAAAAATGTTATATTATTTTGTCTTTCAATACAGTTATATATTTCAAGGTGTGTTTTAATTTATCGTGCTAAGTAGTAAATTATATTTCAATTGTGTTGAGCGAACAGTTTGGTCCTTCGAGCCGGATGTAAAGTGCGTACGTTTAAATTAACAGATGTGAACTTAGAAAATATTTGAAGTGTCAGGACTTAGAATAAAATTTTGTAAAGTGGATCTTCAATATAGACTTAGAAAAATTTAGTGACTTTGGACTTGAAAAATTTGTGTATCTGTTTTGTAACAAAACTTTGGAACTTTAATTTAATATTAACAATGGAAGACATAAATCAAATAATTAGTGTTCAGGAAGAGAAATTTGATCAAATATTGAAAGGAAAACGAAATTACAATAAATCACCAAAACAAAGGATTACTTTAAGTTATCTAGAGACACGTTTGGAGACGCTAGAAAACACATGGCAAACATTTAAATCTGGTCATGATCAAGTTGTAGCACATATCAAGAAGGAAAATAGAAAAGATTTTAAGTATTTTTCTAATGATATATATAATCAATGTGAGGAGTCATATATAGAATACAAAAGTGAATTGAAAAATCAACTTCAAGAAATGGCATCTAAGAAAGAAGTACAACCAGCAGACACAC
Organism: Vanessa atalanta; assembly: GCF_905147765.1. Lineage (NCBI taxonomy): Eukaryota > Metazoa > Arthropoda > Insecta > Lepidoptera > Nymphalidae > Vanessa > Vanessa atalanta. Next base: position 1,566,191 of record NC_061896.1, read on the forward strand.
AACACAAAATTACTGAAATTAATTTGCCTACGATAAAAATACCTACCTTTTCTGGCAAATACACCGATTGGCCGTCTTTTCATGATTTATTTAATTCTCTAATTCATATAAACAAACGCTTAGACGATGTGCAGAAGCTGCATTATCTTAAATCATCGGTGACAGGTGAGGCAGAACAGTTGCTGAAAAGTATATCTGTAACCAGTCAGAATTATGAACAAGCGTGGTCAACACTTAAAAACAGATACAACAATAAGAGGTACCTATCAAATTGTATTTTCAAAAAATTGTTGAACCTGAAAAATATTTCATCCGAATCTGCAGTGAGCATAAGGCAATTAATTGATTCAACGGTTGAATGTTTGAACGCTTTGAGCAATCTTGGATTACCGACAGAATCGTGGAGTGCTATCATCGTTTATATAACAGTAAACAAATTGGATTCTGAAAGTCATCGATTATGGGAGCAACATATTGCACTAGAGCAAGATTTTCCGACGTTTGACGAATTGCAACTATTTTTAGAAACAAGATTTCGGTCGCTTGAGATGATAGAACACAGTTCCAAAACTGTTAGAACCCGCTCATTCCACACAGCATTTGACAAAAATACAATATCATGCCTATACTGCAAAGAAAGTCATTACATGTATCAATGTAAGCAATTCGTAAAACTAAGCTTTAAGGATAGATCGGAATTTGTACAAAAACATAATCTCTGTTTTAATTGTCTTATCCCAAACCACTCAGCAAGTAAATGTCTGCGAAATACCTCTTGCCGTATTTGTCAGAAAAAGCATCACTCTTTATTGCACCCTGAAAGAAAAGAAACTGTAAGAGAAGAAAGTCAGGAAGACCATACAAACATAGTATCACATTTTACAAAACAACCTGGTCAAATTTTATTAGCTACCGCACTGGTGGATGTGTCTTCAAGCAATGGAAACATAGGAACCTACCGTGCTCTCATTGACCAAGGCTCTCAGGCCTCGTTTGTGTCAGAGGATATCGTTCAAACGTTACGTTTGAAACGAGAAAAAATCAACGGCGTGGTCACTGGACTGAGTGGAGGTAATCAGCTTAGCATCAAACACATGGTGGAAGTCAACCTTAGATCGAAGGTTAAACCAACCTTCATAGTCCATGTCAAGGCGTATGTTCTACGTAATATTACAAACTATTTGCCAACACAGCAAATCACGATGTTTAATTGGCCTGAACTAGATAACAAAACACTAGCAGATCCTGAGTTTCATATACCGAATAAAATACAACTGCTGCTAGGCGCTGAAGTCTATAGTAAGATCATAGATGTCGGTTTGCTGAAGAGTCCGTCTGGGTCTATAGTAGCACAATCAACATACCTGGGATGGATTCTATCTGGTGATACTAACGATACTAA